>NC_072471.1:2981875-3281875 GCF_027596085.1 Anoplopoma fimbria | reverse complement strand
TCCTCAATATTCGTGCGTTTTACTACACTTTCTGATAAAACACTTGGAAAGTCTTATTTTTCCCCATTAATTTAGCATTGAGGTCACCGGAAGTTAGCCAGCATAAGACTCTGGTGTTCCTGTTCAAAATTAGCACAGAACAGCAAGATAGCTAACAAGTAGTGTCATATATACTGTACATGTAATCAACCCTCAACTACATGCTCAGATAATAAATACTTGTATATTAAAAAACATTTATAACCTCATGGTTTCTTCAGGGTTCTGTCCTAAAGAGAATACTCCTAAAACTGAAAACCCCATTTATTTTTGTATACACTATGTGAATATAAATGCATGTACATTTATAATGCATACGTGAATACCGTAGTGAGTAGATGTAGATCTGTTTTGTAATGTCGACACAATATTCAGGTACTTGATTGCCAAATGTAATGTCTCCATAATGAATGAAAATGGGGGAAAAATGTAAACCAATAAAATGTTGTCACAAACAGAAAAATCTGCATAATTATTATAATTAAATATATATTGTGTATTTATAAACCTCCATCAATAAAAAAAACAGTGTGCTAATGTTTGGCCATATCATCCACTAAAAATGTCTCGTTTTTTTTCCCACAAGAAGACAATACATGTTTTTGCATTAGTCCCATTCTTACACACATTCTTCACCGACATTAAAAAAGTGGCTGCTAAACACTCACTATACTTCATACCCAACTAATTACCTAAAGTGATACTACACCTAGAATGTAGTATCAAATACTCATCAGTTGGTTTGATAGGTTGCTGTAGTTGTTATATGTAATGCCTTCATCAGAAGCAGCAGTTGTGGTCAGCCTGAATTCATTGAATGAGTCACAAACGGAAACAATTATCGCATATTTTGACAAAAGAGACGCAGGCTGAGGAAGATGTTGAGCAAACACATCGTCCACGTAAATCTAATTTATGACGCAGAAGTAGTTTGGGAAATTGTTGTTTTTTTACCCAACATGAAGTAAAGTTCCATAGTAGAAGAAGATAATCTTTGACGTGTTGCCATGTTGAGTTAGAATCGTTAAATACGATAAAAAAAAATTCCTCAAAAAGCGTCAACAACTGCACATCTTGTCAATGACAAAACAGTTTGGTTTCATCTTCCCTGACTTGACGTTGAAATGACTGAGGCCTGACTAAAACGTGCAAATGTTCGGTTGAAAACAAATCAGTTTACTGCAACATTGACCTACATTATTCATCTCACTACCAAATATATGTTTAAGAAGTCTTTAACGCCGTTTCCCATGTGGCTGCAGACACAAGGCAAAAATAAAAAAAAAGATCCATACAAGGAAATTGCTCTATGCAAACTGTTTTTTAATCATTTTTCTCAAACAACCTCCACCTACCATTCTCCTTATTGCCCTCTCCAGCTTCTTCACAAACTTAAAATAAAAAGTTAAACTCATGAACAGTCCAGTTGTTCAGTACAGCTACACACAAAGGAGTTGAAGTTTCATAATCACATCTGAACAACATCTCTGGGGGCGAAGGGATATGTTGATCATCTTTCCACCCAAAGTTTGATTCTTACTCAATGTATCCCCCACAAACTGGAGCATACTGGAAATGTACATATTGCAGATTGAGGTGATTAATTATAGATAATGCATTCAAAATTGTGCATTGGTTTTAAAGGGGTTGCCCGTTCCTTACCGTAATAACACTACTATGGGAGCAACAGAAGCCAGACAACGGCTGGCGTGCACCAAGTTTTTGCCCTCTGCAGCTCAGTTTCAGGTTCAAAAGCATGAGAGAACTACGGTGGGCCTCAGGGAACGTAAAAACGTTAAAGTCTCTCTTTAGAGACAGTGTTTGGTTTGTCCCATCAGGGCTACTGTGGAAACATTTCGGTGCACCAAGGGGGACTCCATGAAGAGAACCAGCTCCCTGTGTACATATGAAGCGCTCACTCTAAGATAACAAAAACACAATGATTCTTATTTTCAGGAGATCATACACTGATGGAAACATAGCTATGAGGATTATATTCCATGTCTGCTATTAGAGCCCCAAAAATGCTACACACAGCGCTTTCAAAACACATGACTCATTTAAAAAGTAACTTCTGCTAACATGCATTTCCCTAGAAAAGTCATTTGCCAGATCATTTGCCTACATATTAGCACAGCTTGTATTTTTCTCTGCATCTGAAATGACGCTTCTGTCTGATTATTCTAATAGATAACTAGTCATTAGCATTTAGAAAACGCTTATCCTTGCAGCAGTCATCAACAACATGTTGCATCAGCCAAAAAAAAAAAAAACTGCACTATAAATAATGCTCATCACAGAAAGTGTTAACCAAAATGGAGGCGTATTGTTTTTTCTTGGTTTCAGTCATTAACTGATGGTTGTTTGCGATGCGTTAAAAGGGACAAGTGACAGAAAAGTGGCTGCAGCCTCTGCTAATCAACGTCTCATGTGTTATTGTCCATTCCCATTAACCATTAGGAAAAAAAAGATTGTGACAGGCCAATTATGAAGTCAATCCACACCCCTCCCCCCCCCCCCCCCCCCTTTCTCCCTCCTCCTCATCGTGTGTTGGTATAGAGAGACATATGTGTTTAGTCTATTAAAAGAGACAGCCGGCGTGCTTTGGGGAGGTGACCCTGGGGCTGGATGACAGCTTCAGTTACACTAACACATGAGCTCTCTCCAAAGCCCACCCCCCCACCAACACACACACACACACACCTACTAAACTGCTAACTGAGCTCCACTCCTTCACCTCCCCAACCTCCAACCTTGAACCCCTAACCTCCCATCTTGGTTCATCTGGCGAGGGAGCACCAATGTGTGTGTGTGTTACTTTCTCCAGAGAAGGGGGCTAAATTGAAAATTAAACTACCGAGTAGCGGGTTGCTTCGATGGGCCACGTTGATAGGCGTCGATCGCTCAGGCCTCAGCGTCCCCCTCACTCTGTCGCTGATTTAATTAAGTTTAGGAAATGATAGAATAACTGCATCCACCTGTGGCGGTTTCACATCGTACTAATCTCTTCGTTTTGCCGACTAGCCCCCAGTCTGCAGATAGCTGTGTTCACACTGCAGCTGACCTCTCCAAGCCCACGACTCGCAATGGAACGCTCCCTGGATTGACACTTAGAACATTTTGCAAAAAATTGCCTGCCATCTAAACAATTAGATTGTGATGGATAAAGTCTGAGATCGTTGCTAAAAACAGGATATGTGGTGACATGTTTCCACACCCTTAGGTTGTGCTTGGAACCAGAAAGTGACAATGTATCATTTGTGAAGCTAATAGCTGGTGAGAACAAAAGAGAAAGTGGTGTTTTAGTTGGTGTCTGAAACGGAGGGCGACAACGGAAAGGGATGTTGAAAAAAAAAATGGAGATTAGCTCTGCGACTCTAAATTCTGTTACATCATCCATCAAGGGGGAACGTTCTCCTGCAAGGACGGACGGGGAAGCTTGGAGCAAGTTCGGCCAAAAATCGACAAGGGACACCGAGTCAGGGAGTTGAAGTGGAGGATCTGATGTCACCTAGGGACTCCCATCATAAATACATTCCTGATATAGTGCCCTAAAGCAAGGCACTAACACCTCAAACTGCTCCACTTAATCCCCCAGCTGCCAGTGAAGCTGTACTGGAGGGGTTTAAAGCTGCAACACGGCTGGCTTGGAAATCGCAGTGAGAACTAAATGAAAGATGGGAACTTCAATACCCAGAAATCATGTGAAGTGACATCAGTAAACTGCAAAAAAAACGTCAGACCGGCACTCACTGACCGAGCTGGTGTGTGATGTGATTATACCGGCGGATACCAAAGAGAAAAGAGAGAGGAGAGAGATCCAACGGTGAGGAGTCCAGTTTTGTCTGGATGGATTGCACACAAACTAGTTTTTAGGAGGCAATTTGGATTTGCTTTTGTCGTCCAAACCGGACACCACGATGTGAACAGATGGAATCCATAGCATCATAATTAGCGGTGATAAGATGCTTTTTGGTATTAAAGCCGTGTGATTGGCTGATCAGACAGGTAGTACTGATGTTGAAACCATTTTATGATATTAAAGAGCATATTTTACCATCATGGAAAATGTACA
The DNA here is from genome assembly GCF_027596085.1 of Anoplopoma fimbria. Taxonomy (NCBI): domain Eukaryota; kingdom Metazoa; phylum Chordata; class Actinopteri; order Perciformes; family Anoplopomatidae; genus Anoplopoma; species Anoplopoma fimbria. The sequence goes on along the minus strand of NC_072471.1, from coordinate 3,277,761 downwards.
TACCTATAATATATAATATGACCAAGGATAAAATGATCAGAAGTTGTTTCAGTTGGTCGATTTGTCGACTAATCAATTAACGTGCAACAATTTTGATGATTGATGAGACGTTTAAATGATTTCTGAAGCAAAAATTTCAAAATATTTGCACATCACATTCATTGAATATCTTTGCATATGTCAAAAACAATATTTGGCTCTGGGAAATTTCTCTTTTCACTTTATTATAAAAGGACTAATTAAAAACTTGACAAATGAATCAATAATTCAAACAATCAGTTTGGTGCACATCAATACAATGCAATGCATTTTAATTTTAATTGCAATGCATTACATCCCACAAAAGCTCATTTATTTCATCTTTTTTCCCCGATACTGATTAAAAAAAAATCGTTTTCGTTGCTTGTATGTATATATATATATATATATATGTATATGTATATATATATATATATATATATATATATATATATATATATATATATATATATATATATATATATATATATATATATATACACACACACACACAAATATATATTCCTTATGGTTGACAACACATTACCCACTTTAAGCCTGAAGGTTAAACCCACTAAAGTTCCCTCCAAGTTGGTGCCACAAATGACGCACAGCATGATGGAGGGAAACAGAAAAGAGGAAAAAAAAAAACAGGAATGACAACAATGTGAATGAGAGAGAGAAGGGTAGTGACAGCTCCACTTTGCAGAGACATCATGCATTTCTTGGGAATTTAAGCGTGAGGGGCTCTGAGGGGCTTAGCGTTTCCGTGGGGCTGAGGTCCTGCGTTTTGACTGGGAGAGAAGAGACCAATTAGGCCATTAATGTGAGTGCTGACGGGCGGATTACTCCCCCGACTCGCCTGCCCCTTTAAAAAACAGGCAGTAATAACAATAAAGCCAGTAATAACCCGGCTCTTAAAGGGGACAGCTGGGGCCAGACAGGGGGGGTTGTTCTCCTCTCGAACATACTGTACGCTGTAGTTCTCACCGGCCTTGGCATCGCGGTCCTAATGTGCTGCACAGCTGGCTTTCACATCTGCCAAAGAGACTCCTGTGCACTTCCCGGGGCCCTTTGTTTGAACCCTGGACTTTGGGACTCCGAGGCCATTGTTCGCTTCACGTAGGAGGTTTTATGCGTTTTTTTTAATCAGCAAGCGTTTGCTTTGAAGTTTCAAGGTAAACGCGATCCACAGATGAGCCTAGAACACATGTTCTCATGCACACCCTGATATGGATACAAAGAAAATTCCCGTACACACAAAGTGTCCTTACAATCAGGGGGTCTAGTTCGTGCATCCCCGCTGTCTTCCAGTACTTCCAGGTTTACAGTTACAGGCCAAGAGTCAGGGTTCAGGGTTCAGGGTTCTAACAAAGATGCAGGTGCACCATTCAGCTCCAGTCAGCTGCAGCACATGAACATCCAACCCAACCACTCAATTAAGGACGCAGATCAACAAACACACACACACATTCACATGCACTGGGTGTCGTGACCACTCCTTGGACCCCGTGTAGTTGGGGTATTCTCTTACGGAGCTCGAGGAATCCGAGCAGCGTCGTCGGCCCGGGGACAAAAGGCAGCGTGGCCCCGGGGCTCGGGCTAAGGAAGCTCCGGGTTCGGCCTTCTGGACCTCGAGGTCCTTCAGGAGCCCCCCTACCCTCCTTTAAACAGCCAGGTGTTCCAACAGGAGGGACTTTGTGGAACCGTCCTCATTGGAATGGATCAAATAAGAGGAGTATAGTCTGCTGTTGGTCCGTTGCTTTGTGGTATTTTTGGAGTAGTGTGTAGTAAGTTAATTTGCAAAACATCCGTTATTAAATACACACTGTGATTATGCCAAAAGTTGGCTGTTTATTCTATATATGCCAAGTTTTCATGTAATTAATGTTTCTTTAAATCTGGCCCCAATGGTTTGATTGGCGTTGTCATCTCACTTCGTCAATCAACGTATATAAACTTCCACCAATGGATGATATTACAGGGCTTTAGCGACCTTTACTAAAAGTCTAATATTAGACTGGAAACTGTTATTGCTAAACTTCTCTGAGCTAGTGGAAATATATAGCTTTTTAAGATTAAGTTGATATATTTCAATCCACCAATGCAAGAAGTAAACAAAGACCCAAAAATAAACCAATGAAAATGTTCCTCTTGGCTGTACCAATAAAACAAGATGCAATAAATTCAATTATATCACTTTTTAAACATAAAAATATAGGGTCAGCAAACAGAGAAACTTGAAATACATGTATTTTATTTTTAACATTGGTTTAAAATTGTTTTTAAAAATGGAACAAGTCACACAGCAATGTAATCCCAAGCTTTAAGAGTCAGTGGGAACTCCAGAGGGAAGAAGTGGGACCGGGTGCTGACCCACAACCCTCCCGGGTCATTCCCACAGTCCTCTACAGGTAACAAACCCATGTCCCTCTCTCTCTCCGCGGGCTAAAGTTGAGGTAACGTGAGTGTGTGTGGCACAAAGCTCAATTCTTCAACGTTGACGACTGGAGAGGACGGACAGAGATACCACACCTGCACCACCTGACTGACATGTGCTGTACTGTTCCACACACACACACACACACACACACACACACATACAGTGTCCATATATAAGACCAGGGGTTTAAAGAAAAAATAGGATTTGAAACAGCTGTTATTGTCTTAACTTACAGCCTTATAGGTGCAGTGTCCACCGCAGAGCACTTCGGTAGAAAAAGTCTTTGAGTGCAGTTCGTGCAGACGCCCCAAACTCCCCATATATTAAAAATAAATGATATCCACTATATTTTAAAAGCCCTGGCTTCCTTCTCTCTGGTTCCAGGAAAACATATATATCACAGCCGGTGTCCGCGGCCAGAACCAACAGCGTCTGTTTGCCCGTCTGGGTCGGCCTGGACCCACGCCCAGGTCAAAAGGTCAAACAGTCAGTCCTCAGTTGCTCCCTGTCTTCTTTCTCAGATTTGCGTTTTGGTTTGTAGTTTTTTTTGGTATGTTATTAATTTGTTCCGTTAAATAGCGAAAACTTTTGACTTCAAAACCAGATCTCGCCGTATGAAAAATGAAGGTTTGGGTAATGACTTGGATTAGCGTCTGAATTATTAAAGGGGCAGCTCACTCAAATGTCAGCTGCAGCTGGAATATGTATGGAATCGGATGTGTTCTTTTGAAATAAGAACAGGATGAGGAGTAAGAGACCCTTATGTCTCATAATATGTAGTTTGGCACTTTTCATGTTTACATTTGTCGCTATGATTCTGTGGAAAATCATTCCAGCCCAGATCTGCACAGAAACTTTCTCTACTGCACTTAAAACAGAGAACAATTTTGGGGAGACAAATGAAAGTATTACGTAACATGAGTCAGGACATACCGAGGGATAGCGAATTATCTCTGAGGGGTCCTGTTACGTCTATAAAGGGAAGGAATGACGACGTGGAAGGAATTGTTTCTGATCCATGAAATCGCTTTTATTTTTATTTTCTTATATATATACTGGACAGTAACACTTCAAGATTTTAATAGATAAAGCGTGAAGTAGACAAGAACGTCATGAACTATGCACGTTGAAACCAAAATATGATCATATAATTACCTTTTATTTTGATTTACGATACAAGCAGTTAAACTTTTACGAAAAAAAGAAAACAGTGTTGACGATTTGGTTGCAAATTTCACAAAATGGTTGCCAATTGCAACCTCACAACCATCACGCTAAAGCTCTGCGTTCATTTAAAATTGTTCATTTTTTGCAACAACAAAAAACTCTAATGATAAAAAGGTTTTTGTTCTCTTTTTCATTCTTTACTGTACCGTTACTGAGTAAGACACATATTCAACTTGAGAAGAGAGGTTGTGAGTTTCCAGTTTGAAAAACAGCGACTCTATAACCCCTAAACTCCAGGTTCTATTCGTGTCCTCATAAACGCATCGGGGCCTCGATCCCATCCAGCCGACGCTTATGGCTCCTCAGCTCACACCTGGCTCTGCTAGCGTGTCATATCACGGCTAATCGTATTAGCCTAATCGCTCCCAGATCAGCACATCCACGCCGACCCCGCCGCGACTCCTGTGACCCGGCCAGGGAACCCTCACGCGGGATCAGTCCGTGAACTTATCTCCCTCCAAAAAACCAAACCCCACCCTTCGCCGTTACTAAGCGGGACACTGGAGAGGAGGAGGATGGGAGGGTGTACGGATATGACCGGATTCCTTCAGGAGGAACCGAAAATGACTGTTGTGTTATGAACTGGTGGCACTTTGGTTGAACCCTCTCCTGCAAAGAGAGGGAGGACAAGAAGGTCCCATAATGATTCAATGAATTATCCAATTAAGAATAACTATGGTCATTTATTTACAATATAAACGGCGGAATCTTATCAAATTGTGTTTAAAAGAATTTGAAACAAACAAAAAGCCGCTGTCTTTAGTCTCTCTCTCCTCACCTCGCTGCCTTGCTCATTTCCCCTCTCTGTCATCTGTCAGGCAGCTCAGTTCTTGGCGCTCTCACCACCTGCTCAGGACCCGCTGGATTTCTCTCCTCAAAAAAAAAAAGAGCTTTGCTCGGTGCCAAAGCCAAGGCTGCTCACATCTGCCAGGCTATTTCAGCCCTTTCGCTAACTCTTTCCCTCCCACGCCGGCTCTTCCCTCCGATCTCCACATCTCAAGCGTACTTTGTCTCTCTAATCAACCCCTCTGCTCCGTCGTCGCTCTATCTGCATCTTTCAGTCTTCAGTTCATCTATCGTTTCCGTCTTTTGCTTTTCAAGATGCTCGAGCTGAGGCCACTGCTCCATCGCTGTGTGATGCTTTGCCAATTATAAACCCCTATCAAGTCCTTGATGTTGCATGTGCTGTTTCATATTGAAAATATCTTTTCTTCATATAGAAAAACTCTTAAATGTCATTTTTTTAGGCAGAAACTAACATGCATTTTCATTGCTGCGATCTGACTATTATTTTCCAGCTAACAGTCCATAAAATATCAGAATATTGGGAAAAATGGATATCATAAGTTTCTCAACTCCAAGATGACATCTCTAAATAGTCCCAACCTCAAATATATTCAATTTAATACAATTAAAGATTGGTATTTTTGCTTAAAATATGATTTAAACTATTCCTTCAATCGTCAAAACGGTGGCCAACTGGTTTTCTGCAAATCTACTCATAAACTAATCAATGTATGTCACTATTATTTTCATAAACTTAACTTGAATTTGGTGCATTAAATCAGACATATTGCATATTATTGTTTGAGTCTTGCACTTTTTGTTCAGCTTCTGTTTTTCAAATTATTAACTCAACTAAACTAACAAACGTTCAAGCTTCCAACGATGCACTCTGCGGCAGTCAGCTGATTTTGGCTCTCCGTGCCACGGCACTGTGTGAACAGATCCCGCCAAGACAAACACAACGCGGGCAATGACCAGCCAGAGCCGTCATTCACTTACAGGGCCCTGAATGCACCGCCGTGGCCTCTCTTTCTCCTCCCTCTTTTTTCGCCGTCTCTCCCTGTCCCAGTGTCTGAGGAGGGGGTTGGTGGTAAAGGGTGGGGGTCAGGTGGAGGTTAGTCAAATACAGTGAGCTTAGCTTCTCCACACTGTCCATTAACTATCAAAACACGTGTGAGCGCCGCCAGGATGAGAGCGCCCGGCTCGGCCAGCCATTGTTTTTCTGCCTGTGTTAACTTTCTTTCTTTTTTATTATAAGCTTTATTTGTACAGAGGGAAAGTTGAGCGAGCAACATGTACTTTTCCAGCAACAGAGTCGTATTCGTGACAGGTCTGTATATACAGGACATCATCAACACAAGTGGGCAGCTCTCCTGGGGAAACCAGGGGGTTCATGTTTACAGTAAGCTGCAATAACTTCAATATTACTGTTATTAAAATGAAGTGTTTTGTCTTTAAAGGGTCAGTTCAACCATCTCTCAACATATTTTCTTAGTGAATGGAGATAGTACGACTTTAAAATGCTTTTTAAGTTAACTTGTGCCACAACCCTTTAGATAAACGTAACGTATTTGTGTTGTGTAGAGCATTTAAAACATGAATCAGCTAATTCTTTCAATAAATAACTTCCCAGTTACTCTAAAGACATTGTTTTGAACCTGTGTGTGTATACATTTTACATAGTATTTTCATAAATGGACTTTACTTATGTACTATACTTTTCTACCAGCAAGAAGCTGGCCTGCCCATTAGGAGCAATTTGGGTTTGAATGTCTTTCTCACTCTTTGACATGTGGATCAAGTTGTTGTTGTGGTATTTAGAAATCATGACGGTATGATTTTATTCATAAATACATACTCATCGCTTTCTATTAAACAGAAACAGAGATGTCGTGACAGGGTTTCCACCAGTGTAATTCAAACCCAACGGCACATGGATCTAACTTCACGTCCTGTCGTTGGACTCAAAGTGAGAGACAACTTGGCCCAGGTCACTTAAGGTGGACTGACCTTTAAGGTGGACCAGCTATTCTTATTTAAGTGTTGAGCCGCTGCTTTGAGTTTAACTAAACTGGTCTTTATTCTTTCAACACAAATACGGGCAAATACGGTATACCCCGGTGAAATGTCAGGAATATATGACCTTCTTTTTTTACCACCCAAGCCTACCATCCATTACAGTGTACGTCTTCTATTATATTTGTATTAGTCGCTACAGTATGAGGTGGAGTTCCCTAGAAGCGAAGTTTTTAGCATGGTTTAAGTTTATGAGTCTTCTTTGTTCATTTTTCAGCAATTGCTGTTGCTTGAAAGAAGCAATACAAACAGGAAATGCAAAGACATGCAAAACTCTTGGTCATATTCAAACAAGAGAACATGGTGGTTGTGTGGCACGCATCTTAACCACTAGGCTACCTGACGCCTGCTAAGTTTTAAGTCTAGTGAAGTTTTAAATAAAGTTATGTTTTAAGGTAAGTTCAGTTAAATAGGAAAGTATTTCCAATGATAAGGTACCTCGTCCTTTAAGAATGTAATGGCTTTTTACACAAAGTCTTTCTGCAATATAGATCTTTCCTGGCTACATATCGAAGTCGCCTTAAAGTAAGACACGGAGCAGATTTTGCCCTGGACCAGGACCAGGCCAGCACCAGGGTTGGTAACTCCGCACTTTGTCCTGCTTAGGTTCTCTAGACCCTACTGCTGTCTGGATTAGGCTGGTACATTGTCACTATGGGCTTTGTGCAGAGATAAAAATAAGGAGTATAAACTCATGAGATGTATACGCTTATCTGTCCCCTCAGCCCTCAACCCCAGTGGCCATAACACTAAACTTGGCAAATGGCAGCCATTTGTCTCCATGAGTGAACTAATGGAAAACTCCGGAGCCGTGGGCACTGACAGGTTTATATTGGTAATATTCTGTCATTCCTTTGACTGCATTAGCGTTTTCAACACCCCACTTTTAAATCTTCTTTATGAACTGGCATAAAATGTCAGATCTGGCCCTAATACATCTCCATACGGGCCCTCTAAAGTTCCTTTTCTGTGTGTGCAGACAGACATGCCGTGCTCCCCGCGCTGTCCCCACTTCCGATCTCTCTAATGTTTTTCAGTCATAATAAATCTGGCCCTGACTTTCTAAAGCAAACAATGCTGTGGGGACTGAGTCCTCCAATAACACTTTGTCAGTTCCAATCAGGCCTGAAATATGACTCAACTGTCTGTGCCTCCCCCTCTGCTAAAAGTCCTCCCTCTCCACCCCCCCCATTTCCTCTCGCTTGCTCTTTTTCCCTCTGCTGTACTTTCCTTAAGCCTTGCAAACTCTTATACTTCTCTTCTGACCCGTCCAACAGTCTTTCTCCCTGATCAATGGAATTATTAAAACAAACATCGTTTGAAAGCAAATGGAAAAGGTTGCGAACACTGAAACTAGGTATGTAGACACATGGAAATTTGCATATAAAACAGCCTTGAAGAACCACAACTTTATTGATCTTTCTTTGCACGCTCCTGTTACGACCTTCTCCAAATCATTGCCACCAAGTTGGAAGCCCATTCTTAACAAAAAATATCCCATTTAAGCTTAGCCACTTCATATGTTTGGGGCAAATTGATGAACTATTATCTATCAACAAAAACACAAAGTGTGAGAGAGCTCTGATCTCTAAGGGAGCAGCATGAATATGAGTCCATGAAGACAATAAAACCTTTGTAACTCTCGTAGTTTATCTAAGTGAATGGCCATGTTTTAACTTATTGTTACTTCCCAAGATAAACCTTTAGTGATGTAACTTAAACTGCTGAGCTTTTTTTCTTCTGGCATTTTTGACAGTTACCAAATGCAATTCTGCCTTTGGACAAGGAAAACAAGATGGATGCAATCAGATCTGTAATGTGGCCAACGTACATGTGCTGTTTAAGTGTTTAAGATTTTATCCAGATTTGATCTGGATTCAGGACACTTCAAGTCCCCGTATTCACTCATCATTTCAAGTGTCTTGTATCCAGACAAAATTCTTGATCGGATTTCGGTCTTGAATGCTACTTGAACGCATTGACTCTTGGCCTTCTTTGTATCAGAAATGCTCAAGTGTAAATGTGGAAGACATAACAAGTGCAATGTGAGGCCATAGTAGTGTGTGTGTATAGTGGAAATAAGACTTCCCTTAATTGGAACTACGGATTTGAGCCAAAAGTGTGAAAACCAGTCGCTCACCAAAGGCACATAAAGTATGTTCCCACATGCTCTTGGCGGTATAGTGTACGGTTTTGCATGACTTTACGATCCCCAGAAGTGATCTTGTTAAGAAAACAGAGAAGAAAAAAAAAAATCTTCCTTGTTGTAAATTTGAAATCGCCTTGAACCCTTCTACCTTTGTAGCTACGGCTGAACGAGTTGACCCTGCTACATATTTATTTGTTGCGCTTTCTTTTTAGTGCGTTAGCCCCTTGGCCATGTTAATCAGGCCTTTCCACCCCACCATCCCCCCACCCCACCATCCCACACGGAGAGAGCGAGGGAAGCCATCAGTAGCGATGCCCGGCCGACCACAGAGCGAGCATGTTCTCTTCACGCATGATTAGCGCTGTAGAGAACGGGGGGATAGACCACCTCAAAGAGAGAACTGCCCCGACTTCAAAGTCTCGCCACTGAGAAAGAGACTCTGTCCCTGTGTGTGCAACCCCCCCCCCCCCCACACACACACACACACGCCCTTAAAACTTAATATAACATGGCCTCAACTAGCCTTGTAAACACACATGCATGCACACACACACACTCATACACGGAAATGTAAAGAGTGCTTTAGGGAGGGTTTTTAACTGGTATCATTGGTGAATGATTGACTGGTGGTGATGGAGTGCAACCCTGCTCCCTTTTTACCACGTCACAGTATCTATGCTTTCACGGGCTGTATGAACTTTACTTTGTGAGCAAATATATTCGATTTGCGTGATAAAACTACAGCTTTTATTAAAAAGGTGCACCGATAAAAGGACAAAACGTAAGTTCTCGTCATCTTGCCACCAGGTTTCGAGGTGAAATACATTTTGGCAGAAAGTCAGCTCTTGAGAGCACGCATGAAAAAAAGAGTCATATGAGAAAGTCAGGACTGCTGCTGCTGTTAAGTTACAGCTTGTGAGAGGAAACTTTACACACTAGTGGCCACAGGTGGCAGTTAGAAGTACTGCAATAGCTAGAGATCATGCTACAGTTATAGGTGCTAAAGACATTTCAAAAGTTTGAGTTGGAAGGTTTATAACTTGTTTTAGTAGCAGCCATGATAAAGATGGTGAGCTTCTCTAAGAGGCCGAGGGAAATACCGTCAGTGCTTCCTTTCTTTCTTTCTGGGTAAAGGAAACTAGGCAGACCATTGCTTCTTCCAAAGTAGCTCCCTGTGGTGTCCTTAAATAATGACCACAATGGGAAAACAATGGTGCAATCAATGAGACTTTTACTACTTTTTGCTAAAAAAAAATCCCACAGTTTAGTACTTCAATGTTGGTAGATGTTTAAATGCCATTTTGTGACAAAAACCTTTTAGTGATGGTGCAAAAAGGATAACGATTCACAGTTGTCTGATATGTTAACTAGCTCACCACCACAGAGTTTATTATTATGGGAATAAGTAATACATTAACAAGTTTTTTGGACACAGCCCGGCCTTTTTAAGAGGAAACGCTGCCACCAAAAATATTTCATATACCAACTATAAAAGAGTCACAATAAAGATGATCATCCATGTTTTATTACCAAGAGATGGGAATTTACAATTACACAGATGGATTTTCTGTATATGTCAAATCTCTAAAATGATCCACAACATGACATCTGGAGCTTTTACTAATCAATTCCAAATAGCAAAAAAATGTATGTTTATCAATGGATTATTACATAATTAAAATGCATAAGTCAGCTTTAAATTGATGACCAATTTACACCACATATAACACTTTTTATTACAGTTTTTTTTTATATTTTCTCCAATGGTTAATCAACGTTTACCTTTAGGACTTTGCTGATTTGGGTATTATTGTCCATTTCCCCCAATTAATCTGTACTCGGGTTTGTTTTTTGCATATCCACATCCTATCTCCCAAAAGGCCAGTGTCAACAGTTACGTCATGAGTCAAATCCTAATGTAAACTCTTCTGCTGCACAAATGCCAAACTTCAGACATGTGACGGCAGCTGAACTTGGGAAAATGTCCTCGTAATGACGCTGGCGGGCTCACAGATGACCACATACCCTGCAGAGTATATCACAGGCTTGACTTCTCTTTGTCTCTTTACAGGGTGGCGTGGTGAGGAAAGGAGAGGTCAACTCACATTTCCTAGAAAGCTTTAACTAGCGAGGTGTGTGAGCCCGTGTGTGTGTGTGTGTGTGTGTGTGTGTGTGTGTGTGTGTGTGTGTGTGAGTGTGTGTGTTCAGCATGAATGTGGAATTTCGGCCCGAGGCGCAGCGACTGATGGTGCACTCTCGCTTTCAAACCCCCTAATAGAAACACAGAGGGAGAGAACGGCAGAGAGGAAGAGTGCTACACCTTTACCTGACTGATGAAAGCCAGCATAATACACCATTCATGGCACTATTTGAATAAATAAACAGTGAGGGCTTCAGTGTGTGTGTGTGTGTGTGTGTGTGTGTGTGTGTGTGTGTGTGTGTGTGTGTGTGTGTGTGTGTGTGTTGCCTTCGTCCTGTTACGGGCCTCTATCCAAACACAACTTCTGTTACTTACAATTTTCGGTTAAGCTTGTGGGATTATTGCTGGATGTACAGGTCAAACATGTAATACATCCTTCAATTTTTCCGCTTGTAGAAATGGTCAAAGTAGAGTTACCATGAAGAAGGTTGTTTTTTTTTTGTACCATATTATACTATACAAATACTTAAGAAGCTTTTAAAGTTTGTCTCAGTGGGGTGTTGTGTCAACTGGCCGTGTGTCAAGACTATTTCATTCTGTCAAAAACTTGTGCCTTCATCTATATTTAGAGCCAAGGAGGACAAACTTATTTCTTTGTGGGCCATATACAGAAATATAGAAGGGGTCAAACAATAGTGAATGTGTAGGAAAATCAGTGTTTCTACAGCAGAAAACCCAATGTGTAATAGAAAATAAACCACGCAACACAACGAAATAGTTTAACATTACAGTCGTTTATTGGTGTGTCCACATATTACAAAAAAAAATAAAAAATACTTCTACATCTGTGGCTCTTAAATGTCATTTTTTAAATAAATTCAATACTTTTTAAACTCTAAAACAGTGCATGACCTAAAGCAAACTTCAAATATTATGATGTTCTGTGTAAATCTGTAAATAAGTGAAGTTAAAACCATATATTGGTTTCTGTTCATAGACTAAGTGCCCACTTCATACAACATGATGATGTGTGTATATATGTAAATAGGTAAAGTTAAAACATATTAGTTTCTGTTCATGGGATAAAGCCCCATTTAAAAGATTACTAAGCAAATGTAAATGTAAGACGTACGTCTGTATTATGTCAATATGTAACAAACAGGCAGAAATGGTAAAATGTGGTTTCCTGTGTCAAGAGATTGAGACAAAAATTGAGTCATCATCTATTATTTGTCAAGAAAAATGTGAAGATTGATGAACATTTCTGTCCCAGCTGCAGCGTTCTCCGATAAAGTTTTCAATAAGACCGCTCTACAGCGAAACAAAACTCCAGCGCAGCACTTTCCCTCCCCCTCACCCTCCCCTCCAGCTCTCTTTTGACATTTAAGCTAAACATTCACACGCAGCCAATCGGCTCGGAGCACCCGACTTCCTGGATTACGACGCTCCACCCAGTCCTGGCAGGGAGAGGACGGTGCTTACATAACCTCCCGACCCCTCTAATGCATTAATTGAAGGGGAAGTATGTGTGGGTCCATTTATTGTGATGGAGAGTGTCGGTAATTGCTCACTGACCCAAATGTTCTTTTTCATCGTTGCCCCCCCCCCCCACCCCACCCCACCCTCGTGCCACCAAGACCCTGACCTCCTGCCCCCCCCCCCCCAAAAAAAGGGCTGCCATATTGTGTTGTCTACCCTCCTGCGTGTTTGGGGGCTTTGGAAAAGCTGAGGCCAATAGTTTGGGACAAAAGCTGACACTTTTGTGCTGCTGATGAACTGGTGTTGGTGTCCGACCCCCAATGTCAACTCATGCTGTTCATTCACAATGAATAAATTATGTTTTGAAGTTATTGCACAGTAGGTTAACAAAAATGTTAAAACCAAAATTTTAAGATTTGAATGTTTTTAATGCAAAAAAAAAAATATCAAAATGTGTAGATTTTTGAGGCAGATACCAATATAAATGTAAAAGTTACAAGAATCTGACAAAATGTATCTAGATATGAATTTGTACATGTAAAAAACTATTTAAAAAAAAACATTATTGGTATGGATTCCATACATTTTTAATTTTGTGGAGACTTTTTTGGCAAAAAAAAAAACTAAACTACATCACACATATTATACTCATTCTGTACTACATTCTCCCCGTACTTTATGGCCAATAAGAAAATAAAAGCTTATGTATTTATATGGGTGTAAAAAAACTGTGTGTAAAGTTGTATGCATTTGTCTTATTTTGGTAACGGTTAAAAGAAAACTTTTACCTGTAGTTTTAATCCAAAATGATCTCTATCCAGAATCATCTGTCTGAAACCCGAATGAGGTCAAAAGCTTGTCTGAGCAGACATTTTCCATTTCATCTGCGGTCTAAATTTGAACATGCTGCTTGTTTTTTTGTTTGTGTGCTGCAGGCGTACACATACCCAGCCGGCCGTGCGGCTGCCCGCGAACGGATGTTTATGAGTTATGGCGAGGAGCAGAAAACATGTGTCAATATTGATTATCATTACCGGGTCCCAGAGAGCCTGTCGATCAATTAGCCGCCCGCCTCCTTCCAGCTTCAGACATAGCAATAACAAACCACCAAGAGGAGGGACTCAACCTCGCTAATTAATGACGGCTTTGTTTGTTTTTTGCACGGCTTCGACGTTGACCTCACGCTCAAACACACATTCAAGTGTGATGCTGTCAAAACGCTGAAAAACTGAAAAAATTGAAGTGCAATCAAATGAAGGAGAATTATGAAAGTTATCTTGAAGAGTTGAACATTTTAACTGCAAAGATGTGGAGTCATCAGACACACACACACAAATACACACACACACACACACACACACACACACACACACTTCACACATACTACACTGTCACTCAATCCTATTATGAGAGCTGGCAGAGTGGTCCCGCGTGGCCTACTCTTGAGGACAGCCCCCATGGGATCCAAAATGCATTAAGAAATTAATGTTCACCCTGGGATCCTTCCAAAAGCCCAGACTTAACCTGTGGCTCTGTGCATGTGTGTGTGTGTGTGTGTGTATATATGTGTGTGTGTGAATAGAAAATGGGAGTCCAAGTGAGTCAGGAGGTTGACCATTGAGGTCAGTAATTGATAGGCCCCCTTTTTCGATCCCCCCACTTGGCGCCTTCTGTTGGCCAAAGACAACTGGCCTTAAATAGCAATCTAAAGCAAACACTCCTCGCCATTATGACTCGTTCTCCAGTCAGAAATCTGTCTCAGACACACATTTAGCTTTTTATGTGCTTCCTATTTCGGATATATAAAAAAGATTGTTACGCAGGAAACGACAACAACAACAGAAAACATTCATGCCCGGTACGACAACAGGAAGTTGGCGTTTTCAGATACGATCTCTGGGATTCTGGTTTGTAACAGTCAAAATGGCAGCGCTAATAATAATAATAATAATAAAGGGGTGGCAGTCATTTGTAGCAGTCATTTGGTTTTTTCAGGGAGAGAAATTGGATTGATTGCGTTGTGTTTTTCTTGGCTGCTCAGCTGGGAATTTATGGGGGTCGCTGATTGTTGTTAATGGGTATTTTTGAGAAAAGAATAGCCATGTTTCTTGGCAAGAGGCAAGGAAGTGAGGCTGGGGGAAAAAAGAAAGTATTTTCATTTGTTTCTTTTTCAAATAGTATTTACATCATAATGGACTGCTCCAAACATCAACGAAGCCTGAGCTCAATGATTTAGTGCTACTTACTTTTGATGACGTTTAACGTAAAAACTTCACCACTGGACTTTGAAACCCATTTTCCCTCTAAATATGTATATACTGATGACACTCTTACATATTTAACTGATATATTAACATTTTTTGGAAATACATAGTTGAACACAGCTTCCTTTTGACATACATTCTATATTAATAATCGGATTTTAAAGCACATGTTTCTTCTGGCCCTGCTACACAGTATTGGAGAGGCCACAGGTAAGTCAACACAACTTACTGACCAGAGTTTGTACTGCTCCCTCCTTTAATCTGCATCTTAATGCGGTTAATAGCTAACATACACATGTTTGCACAAACACCTACGTACACATTTAGACATCCCCACAAGGAATGCAGAGGCGGCCTTAGAGGTGACTGTTGGCTGCCAAAGATTGGACTCACTACATAACCTCCATGTTTGTCTTGGTTTTTGTGTTTTATTAGTTCTTTAGTTTGTTTCAATGGTAACAGTCTAATAGTGATTTCATCCAAAACGCTATAAAAATGTCAAGTTTTCAAATACACATTTATCTAAATGTTATTGGTTGGTAAGAGTGAATTGTATATATTCTCCTCAGTAATGATTGGATTTGTTGACCTCTCTTTTATCCAATGAGTTGTCATTATGTTGGTTTTGCCCAAGTTATCTCACTTATCCCCAAAATGTAATTTATAAAGTAGGTTTCCTCAAGTTCAATCATTTGTCAAGTTTATACTGCAAGACTGCTACTTATCAATACTTTGTGTGATCCACGTGTCCAATACTCCATTTATGTTTAGTTCATTCTATAAAATGTCAAAGAACATTGAGAAATGTCCACCAAAACAATCCAATAATCCATGTTGCACCTTCAGGTTGCTTTCACCCCCCCAACAAACAAACACTCTAAAACCTAAAGATATCCAATGTACACTGATATCAAACAGAAAAAGGAGCAAATCTAATTCAAGAATGTTTTGATCCTTAATAAATCACTTAAAAAAAGATAAAGCTGATATAAAACATGTTGTTGATTAACTAACTGTTTCCGCACTAGTTTGTTCCCTCAATAAAAGTTCAGAAACATGAACAAAAGAAATGGACAAAACACTGATGCAATTGGAAAACTTGTAACTAGGGATGTTAATAATTAACCGTTTATCTTAAGTATAAGAATTTTTAGCAAAATTATCCGTTAACAAGGGTTGGCCATCAGTCCAAAAAATATAATAGTAGCAACTGCTCATATTGGAAAATATAATAAAAAATAAATGACTTAAATGCATTAAGAGTAGACTCTTGGATGTGGTCACAAGAAATATATTTGCAAAGGAAACACAAATATCTTGCAAAAGTAAGCAGCTTGGACTGTTTCTGTGTGAATGTGGCCATATTTTCCTCTCTGCGGTTTGTTCATATTCTAATCAGTATGTTTCCTGCCTGCATTGATCAGGGCCTGATAACCACCACTTCTACACGGTGTGTCCTCAGCAGATGCAAGACACAGATAGAGGGGCCGAAAGAAACAAAACCAAAATGAGAAAAGTACAGAGCTACACGGGGTGAGAACATGCATCTGAGAAATGCACTGCTCGGTTTGTACAAATGCTTTTCACATGTTATGTCTTAGATCTAGAGTACAGGCATGGAAAAAGTTCTTTTTTTTGTACATATTTGCCCTGATGGCTGCATTTAAAAACACTGAATACCACCACAAAATGTTGGTTAACTCACATATGAATCTGGTCTAAAAAAAAAAGCCTGAAGTTTGACTGAAAAATCATCGTCAGAGACACAAAAAAGTCTAAATCAAGAAAAATGGAAAACAATATTACGGCGACGGTGAAAAGGAACCCCGACAGCTGGACTCTCCGCTGGGTTTCTGAAAAAAGGAAATGGAAAGTCAAAAGAGGTTTCGGCCCTTATCTGTTGGGAGCCCTCTGCTGCGGGGCTTCGTATGTCTGTATGCTCATGTGAAGCCATTACATGGGGAGCAAAGCACGCCGACACCTCCGCTGTAGCAGAACAACCGGCTGTGTAATACTCTGCACCTCTTCCTGTTTCCTATCCATTTCAATCAGTTTAGGCTAACATGCGTCCCGCACCTTTCTACAATCACAATCTGCACCGTGTACACACCGCTGCATACATTTTATTTCAATGCATATTGGTTCCACACAGGACCCCAACACACACACACACACACACTCACCAGCAGTGCACACAGCGACTGCACCACACTGGGTATAATTTAATGAATCCAAACAGAAGGCAGTGGAAGGTCTGCACTTTCGTTTCCTGTAATGCTTTGTAGTTCGCCCATTTAAAAAGGTGCTTATGAATGGTAATTTAACTTTCAAAAGAGCGAGACACAAAACTAACAATCCTCGCTTCAATGACGGCCTATTTTTTACATGTTTGCACTGTCTATTTTTTTTTAATGCACACATGAAATTCAGTATTTTCAAAGTGCCTGGTCTGACTGATTACTGTGTAAGCCAAGGTTTGCATTTCCATGCCACCTTGTGCGTCTTATCAAAAAAAAAAGATATTCACACTTTTATGTATCACTTTACACTTTGAATAAAATAAATGTAAAGTGTGTTTACATTTGCATCTGAATATTTTTTCTTACTTTTTCCTTTCTTTTTTTCCTGGTGGTGCACACCTTCAATATTCCATTTCTTTTCAAGTTGCAGTCACCTATTTCCTATCTCGGTAATACATTTTTCCACATCTGTAAAGTTTATTTTTGTAACTTTATTGGTTTCCCCCCGGTGAGTCAGGTAGAGGAAGGGAAGTCATTACAGCTTAGTCCTCCAGCCTGCCTGCCTGCCTCCATCTACACAGCCAGGAGAAAAGTACAGAATGTCGACAGCTATCTCTCACATTTCATCAGGACGCTGTCTTCTCTGGAGACTCCATTTGTGTAGTAAACATCTTAAAAGGTTCCCTTGGCTCCCCCTCTCCCTTTCTTCTCCTGCTACTTATTTATTTATTCTCTCTCTTCTTCTTTTCTTTTTTTGCTTTTTTTTGCTTTTCTGAGATTCGGTTCGTCTTATTTTTTTAAACTGCTTGACTCCTAAAATACAGATATCACAGTTGGGGCCCCCATGAGTTTTTTTTTTTTTTTTTTTTGAAAAATGAGCATATTACTTCCTACATCTCCCTTTCCTTATTTCTTTTTTTGTCACAATAAATATTTCCATTTATATGCAAATTATTATCTACTGACCAAGAATGGATAAAAAAACTCGTCTTGTTTTCATTGTGATGTGAGGAGCGTGCGAGTGTGAAGAGAGAGAGCAGCTCCTCATTTAAAGAGTAAATAATCTCCCATTGCATTCTATTATTTATACCCCTGGCTTGAAAGGGACTGTATTAACTTATAAGTTATAAGTAGTTAGAAGTTACTTACTTTAAACTGGGGGGGGGAGTAGAGAGCCGACGCTCTGCTTAGCTGACTTCCCCCCAAATTGCTGACATAATTACATGAATGTAATTTTTTTTTTTTTTATGACTCACAGAAAAATCTTGGCATTTTCACTGAAGCAGATAATTAGACTTGGAATAAAGCAGGGGCGGAATAATTAATACATCAAAACTAGATGAACTTTTTTCTAATTATTTTTTATTTAATCTCCATTCTAATTATTGTTCTAGTCGGCTGAGCGAGATTGCCTTTCTCATTCAGGGTGTGAAATGCACCCGTGGAGCTCAATCCTCACCCAGTGAAATATCAACTAAGCGTGGAGACGGGAAATCACACTCCTCCTCTCTGATTGAACTGTAATTTAAATTTCTCCATTGCCAACAAATAATTTACATACACCTGCCAGACTCTTATTTATTTATTTCGACTTCTTCTTCCTCCTCCTCAACGCCTCCATCCTCCACGTCTCCAAATGTATGGCAATCAATATTTCCCCCGGCTTTAAATGAGTTTGTTAATTAGCCTAATGTGGTTTTGGATAGAGGTTGTGTTTCCCTCCCTATCTCTGCATTCAGGAGGAACGTTTGCTTTTCAAAATAAAATAACCAGAGGAAATAAAAGTGTGTGTATCTGTGGAAAGAGTTGCTGACCACAGAGAACATTTTCCCCACTTATCTCTGGTGTCACTCTACCAAGAACCCACCTCTGAAAAGGAATAGCACATCTGATAAGAGTGCAGTTTAATGCTGATGTAAACATAATTAACACTCCGACACACACACGCACACACACTTTGACGCACACTCATATGTGGATGCACAAACAGAACCACAGATTACAGATAAATTAAAAACAACCACAAAAAAGTAGAAAAATCTAAAACACTTACACAGAAACAAGCCTCCGTTCTCTGCGCTCTCTTTGGGGGAAAATAAATGAAATGTTAGCCTTCAAACATCAGTATTAATGTTTTTTTAAAGCCTTTCCATAGAAGAGTTCTCCACATAATAACTCAGCAGAAGTTATTAAGACACCTCATTGAGTGTAGGCCTATTCATGCAGGCTGTTTCACATTCTCTTTATATGTGTGCAGACATTTAGCACTGGATGAATCTGATGCTCAGATTGCATAAAAGAGACACAGAGAAAAAGGGAGGAGGGGAGGGAGGGAGGGAGGGAGTGGGGGAGATTAAGAACTAATGCAAGTCAGCTAAATAAAATATGACAAAAAACATTCATCACAAGCATGAAATTAAAATAATTCTTGCTCTCCCTCTATATCCACATTTCTTATTACAGTCTGTGTATTCACTAGATTAAAATTGCCGCTTGATTAATACACAAAACAAGATCAGATTTAATTAACATCAGATTTAATTGAGGCCCCACAATTCTTTTTCTTTTTTTTTTATTCTTCCAAACACTCGCAGTTCAGATAGAGACGATGGCAAGCTTCCATAATTAAACAAATGTAAATCTATCAGTGCCTTTCAAATAAAAAAAACAACACACACAAAAAAAACACAGATTGATGTGCATCCCATGCAAAATCTCCCCCAATTTAAAACAAATATATTAAAGTTATTATTATTATTCCTTTATATAGATTACAATTTTCACAGAGAAATAATTTGGGAATGATTTAATTAAAGAGATAATAATGTTTGAATGAGGAGCAGACATTCCTCTATATTTTGACCCTGTTTGAACAGATTTTGATGACGGGGCTGTATTTAATTTGCCCGATTCTTCCAACGTCTATTTGTGAATATCCAGACAAACCTTAATCTAGATTAGCAGCCATCAGAAAAGAGCTCATATCCTGTTTAATGAAATCATATTTGCTCACATTCAGCCCCCTGAAAAGCCTCTTAAAACTGCTCTATTTACATGACTTCACATAGAGAAGCTGCAGCAACACTTTTACACTTGAAAATCCACTGTAATTTTCATCAGGCGCATCGGGACGGCGGCTTTTTTTGGAGCTACTGGGTTCCTCTGGTGTCGGATAGAGGGTGTCAGTCTTGTTTTATTTTGTCATTTCGCTGATGTGAGGCCCAGCTTCTTGTTTCTTGTTTGCCAGAGTTGATATTCTGCTCGCGTTTAGCTGTGGTATCATGATCAAACCAGATAGCATTCTGTTATCTCTGTGTTGTATTATTTCTATGGGCCAATATTTTTAGTATTATCAATGTAATCTGGAGTATCTCCTAGGTGTGTGTGTGTGTGTGTGTGTGTGTACAGATGTGTGTTTACCCCTATTCTGCTTGGTGGGACTCAATGTTCAAGGCAGGTTGGAGGGGAACCCGGGCTGCAGCAGGTCTCCAATAAGTACGTAGTGCCACCATGTGTCGGGTGGAGGAGCTGCAGGTGTTTTGTGCAAGAAAAAAAAAAACAAACAGAAAAAAAGAAGAGGAACCTGCATGTTTTGGATCTTTTTGCAGATCTGGTTTGTTTGCGTGTTTTGTTGCTGAGCTGTACGTGTCGTTGTGTGTGTTCCGGGTCGGATGAAGGGAATGTGAGATGTTGCACTTGGCAGACAAAACACATTTCTTATCCCCCCTTGATGTGAAGACGACCTCGGAGGATGCGGGCTGAGATCTCCTGCTCAGATGAAAGCTGGTGATCAGACGGACGACGTGCAACGTAATGGGATTTTTAATAAAAAAAACGTTGCTAAGATATATAAATTAAGGAGTTATTAGAGATGTTTAGAAGTGGAACTGTCAAGGTTTGGCATGCAGATTATGTACATTGTTTTAAGGTTTCTTCTGTTGTGTGTGTGTGTGTGTGTGTGTGTGTGTGTGTGTGTGTGTGTGTGTGTGTGTGTGTGTGTGTGTGTGTCCTGGCGGGGGTGAGCTGCCTCCTGGCGCCACGGGGATGAAGGCTTCACGCTTGGGTTGAGATTACCTGTGCGGGCGCCCTGTGTGGCTCGTTTATGAATCAGCTTTTTTGTTCCGATTTTCCCCCTCCACTTTTTTAGGACAGGTCCCTACACCCGTGGAGGGGAGGGAGGCTTTGGGGAGGGGGAGGAGGAGGGGGGGGGGCCGGGCGTCGGCCAGCCACACCTCGGCGTGAACCCCTCACCTGGACGTGACCCGTTGGGTTGTTTATAACCCGCCGGGTTTATCTCCATGGCGATAAAGCCTGGTGCTGCGGCTGTGGAATGAAAACAGGTTGGCGGGGCCAGACAGACAGGAGTCGAGGATGTAACGTAACACACACACACACACACACACACACACTGACACACACACACACACACACACTGACACACACACACACACACACACACACACACACACTGACACACACACACACACACGCACACAGGGAGACCAGACGAGAGGCCGAGACGCTGACCTGCATGACCGACTCCAGAAAAACTCTGAATTTAAAAAAAGGAATCCTCTCACACTGCTGGCTGTTAGTCACATGTCAGTTTAAACTGCTGTCTGTATGATGGCCACACTTTCCCTTTACCAGCATCAACTTCATGATTAGGGTTGTCTTCCACTGAGATCCTCCACTAACTGCTTTATCTTTGGTTGAAAAAACAATAGTAGCAACAGGTTTGGTTTCTGATGTATTTATTTAGTTGAATACCATGACTTTTCTGATCCTTTATATGTTTCTTGTTGTCAACAAATCACAAGAAAAGACCAAAACCAACAATGTTTCTCCACATAGTCTCTAATTTAGCAAATGTTAGGCCTTGGATTTGGTGTTTTAGTGAGTTTATTCCAGTCAGTAAGTGTGGGATTGTAAATATTCTACAGTGTGTATTTTACTGTAATGAAGTAAACTTGTCACACAGTGCAACGGAGCTTTTAAGACTCTATTTAAGGCTCTATGGCACAGAGGAACAAGATACATCAGGCTTTGAAAACACTTAGAATTATTTTCTAGTTGGATGAATTCACTGGTTTTGGTCTTTTCTTGGGATTTGTCAACAAATACCAAAGATATAGAATATAGCCCGATGTATCCTGCAAGTAAAAGAAGGAATAATACAATATAAAACTAATAAAAACAAGAATAGCATTGAAAATAAAAAGAACATGGGTATTATAAGCATGAAAGTACTCATTCCTCCTAAATGGCCCAATTTTTTAAGTGTGACTTTGTTGTTGATATTATTTTATTGGATTATTATTACCGATGCATTATATGGTTAAGTGATTAAAACTACAGCATTGCATCATATTTTATAAGAGGAAATGTTTTGCTGGTAAAATATTCAAAAGGAACTCGTTATAACAACAGTCAAACGAGTGGAAAGTACAGTATGTTCTGGAGTAGAGGTGGCCATACCTGTAGTACAAGTACATAAAAAAACTGAACACAGTACGTGAACCAGGGTACGCAATTTCTTTCCAACACTATCAGAGTTTACTTTAAAATTTAGAAAAAAAAACTCACAAATGAACAACAAAACAGACTCAAACTCACTGAATAAACAAAAACATGTTTTCGATAATACCCAACTGCCTCACCTGTGCTAGCCACACCCTGATAACGCACACACACACGCACACGCACACACACATCTCAGGACACCGTCACCGTGAAGCCTCGGCTCCGTGTTTACACAGGAGCACCGCTGAGCTGGAACACTCAACTATTCCAAGCATGTGTTACATTCAAGTGTCGGTCCATTGTGCGCTGGAGAGCGGCTGTTGTCGGAGTGACTAATGTCAGAATGACACGAGCCAAGTGGGCTTAACTCGAAGTGTACCAAGTTTCGACGAACGCTCGATACACTTGGCAGCCGGAGCGCAGAATTCATCACGTTTAAAAAAAAAAAAAAAAAAAATCGAGTCAGGAGGAGTGCAGGCCTTCCTCCTCCACCATCACCTTCACCATCACCATCATCCGCTTCCATCTCTGCCGCTGCATCATCCAGCCTGCCCCAAACCGCCAGTTCAATTACCCATCATGCCCTTGACCTTGGAGGTCAGCTTGCTTTGGAGGATGAAGCCTTAGACGTCCGGAGAGAGAAATAGAAAGTGAAAGAGATGGGGGGGGGGGGGGGGGGGGGAGGGGGAGAGCACAGGGAAAGAGGGATTGAGAGTTAGAAAGGGGTGAGGTGGAGAGATGGATTGTGGAGAATGGGTGAGGGAGGGAGATGTGAGTGTGCGAGAGAGAGAGAGGCCTCAGCCCTGCTCTCTCTTATCTCTCCAGCTTGGTGGAGTTTTAAATTATTCATTCCCTGCTGCTCCCGCCGACTTACACATCTCCATCACACGGCTGCCCGCATCCGCCCGGGGAACAGGCGGTCGCCACGGCAACCTTATCGCAGATCGCAGATTTCGGCTCCAGAAATGAAATAAAAGAGGAAATTGGCTGTATTAGCATAAGAGGAGTCAGCCCGGAGTTGAATACACACATCACCCACTCCCTCCCTCACCCCCCTCCCGTCCTCCCACAGTCACCCCCCCCCCAAAGCTCACAGCAACACCCCACCCCCGCCTCCTCTCCTTATCAGCGCTGTCTGATCGCTGCTCTCCCTTTCTATATATTTTTTTCTAATTCCACTCCCCCTCATCCACCGCCGCCACCAACTCGCCCTCCAACCACACACCCCATCCCTCTCCCTCCGCCGCCGCCCTCGCCGCCGCTCTTTGTTCCTCCTTGAATGGAGCGAGTGGGTGGGAGAGGAAAAAATAGATGTGGTCGCCGTGACCTCTAACCTTTTCAGAGGGGAGTAAACAATAAGCAATAACCTGGGAGACGCAGCTCTGGCAGCGCCGCTGCTACTGACTGACAGCACACTTTATTTCCTGTCCAATAGGACCCCCCCCCCCCCCCATCATCATTTTATTATGGGTGTTTTTTTTTTTCTTCTGTCCGTCTTTCATTCTCCGTCCAGTCCCCTGGGATCTACCATCTCAAATTTGCCATCGGCGGGTTTTTCTGCCGCTGACCTTAAAGAAAGAACGCTCTGAGATATTTGTTTGGCTTTCAGGTGAATGGATGTAAACTTCCTGGCAGCGTGAGGCCTCGCCAGTGCAATCACTCTTTGCAAAAAAAAAAAAAGGTCCAGGTCCACATTAACATCCTCCGTCAATACATAATCTCCTATAGCTATCAGCAGTCCTCCATCAATGTGAAGCCACAAAGGCCGCGGCACAATGCAAACTCTTTAGGAGACACCCATAAATGTGTTTCCCCCCTTTAGCTCCTATTCTGCCTCCACTTAACCATTCAGTAACAAGTCGTCCCCTTATTCCTCCTTTTTTTCACCCCCTCTCCTTCACTTCTCCACCCTTCCTTTCCCCCCTAATTGAAGTTAAACAGCTGAGAAATAGCGACCATGTCCCCCCCAGATGGTTATAAATGTCAACATACTCTCCCACTTAGACTGACACTTCCCTGGGGAAGAGAGCGACTGCGAGTGTGTGTTTGTTATGGTAATCATCTTCCTCCCGCTCACATCTTTTGTGCAAATCAAACCAGTAGGGGGGCCAATGAGGCACGATAACGCCCACCGCGCTCTCACTGGTGGCATTCTCCATTATCATCACCATCATTATGCCAACTATGTTACTTTAAAGATGGCTGTGTTTTTTTCTGCAGGTCCCCAATGCCCACAGATAAATAAAGAAAATTAAAAAAAAAGCGTGACTGAATCGATGAGGGATTAACAGCAGCATCCACTTTGTTCGCTCGCTCAGCCTCCCCCTCACTTTCCAACTGTCTTTTCTCTTTTGTTGATCCGAGAGTGCGGCTGCTTCAAAAACTCCCAGCTTCGTCATAAGTTTTTGGCGGCGATCCGATCCGACTCGGTTTTGACCCTTTTTTATATATTTTTTTTGTCTCAAATCCCTTGATGGTGCTCGTCGGTCTGAGAGCATGCTGACCGCAACACAAATTCACAGCGGGAGTTCAAAAGTTTGTGCTGCAACTTTACTGGGTTTATAAGATGCTAACACTTTAGATAATAGCAGTTATTCCCCAAATCTTAGTCTTTGAATCAGAAAATAGACCACAGAAATCTGAAATATTAAAACAAAGGAAGTAATGACAATAAAAAAAAATGCTCACTTTGATTGGCAGGCAGGTTGTGGCAGTATATGGGCACCTTTTTACCAGCCGTGAGTTTTTGTGTGAGTCATCATGGCAAAATGTGGACCTGGAGACACCTACTATAGCAGGAAATACAAAGTACAAATACTTAGAAGCTTGTACTTAAGTACTAAGCTTTGGACAGATTTTGCAAGTTTGATATCGTCACAACCGACGATGAAATCACAAACTTTACAGATGTGTGGTTGAGACCAAAATAAAGTTTGAGTTTAGAGATTGTAATGGTCTGAGTAAAGGCCGCCAATAGTAGGACGTTGGGTACGGGAGGCCATTGCCACCTCACCTCACCCCTAGCCAAAATTTGGCATCGGAACTGGTTTGATCCCATTGCAAGATGGTCTTTCATTTTATTATACTATAGTAAATTCCTTATTGAGAGTTTCCTTTATAGGATATCCTCGTTGTTCCTCAATGTGAAAACACTAGAGTCTCCTGGATATATAGATGATATAACAACATATACTATTTATTATGTTGTAGCCATCAATTTAACTATTTTAACTTTGATTTTCCCCATCTGTTTTTCATGGAATTGTTTCTAGTTACAAAATCCATGCACGGCTGTCAGTCATGTCCCTTGAACTTTTTGTCAAAAACCACAGATCTCCTAATCAAAGCTTGATCAAAGAGACTTTCATGCAAACCTTGCGAGAAAAATGGGACCTTTACTGACCTGGACAGTCAACACGATATATTGGGTTTATACCTTCATGCTGTGTTATCAGTCAGATTTTACTGGTGAAACTAACCCAACGATGACTTGAACTCACAATTTATAATCTTATTGAGTCAAATACAGCTACTCTATCTACTTCTGCTAAGTGGCCGTGTTACAAGTAGTAGTAATGTACTGAGTGGACAGTCTTCTATCCGGACTAATTACAGGCGAAAAATACATCACTCTATCCCACAGGAACTAATCAGATAGGAGTCTAATCTGATGCATTTCTCCCACCTCTTAGCACACTGGAGAAGAAAATGTGGAGGAAGAGGAAAACGTGGAGGAAGAGGATGGCGCCGATTGAGCTTCATCACTCTCAGACCATCTACCTCCTCCATCTCCAGAGCGAGCCAAAGTGAACAGAAATGGGCCTGAGGGCTTTCTTCTGATGTATTAAAACAAAAACAAGAACTACAGTGGACATCATGTTACAATCTTTTCTATTCATGTCGAGTCCAAAACCACATCAACAAATGACAAAAAGTAGCTTCTTTCCCACGACAAAGCAATCCAAACGTCTTTATTTTACCCCCTTTTTGTTCAGCCATTCATCTGTTTCATCACAAGCGCCTTAATATTGGAACAATCCTGATTGCCTTCTCCAAGCGTTATCTCCTGAATGGCTTCCCTTTTTCCCCCGTCCTGCTCTCTAATTCCTTGAAACCCTCCTCCTGTTGTGTTTCCCCACTTCGTGGCGTCGGGGCCTGTTTATTCCCCAAGCTCTTAATCTGTTTTAAGTGGTGAATACTTTGGAACGGTGAAGAAAAAAAAGGGCCCTTAACATGAAGACAGCCCGGTGCATTCCTGTGTGCGGTGCTGCGATCCTCGGTGGTCTTCTAAAGCTCTGTTTCTCCGTGTGTGTGTGTGATTGTGCCGGGTTTGGTTTGGAGGCTCATCGCAGCCTACATGTGATTTCACATGGGCTATAGAGACACTTAGCGCCTGTGGCTCAGTCCCTCCCACACGCCGTCTAGGAAGAGCTCGCAATCTGATGTGTAGGTTTGCCGAGAAGCGCCTGTAGTGGTGACACTGTGTTTGCGAGAAAAAAAAGAGTGTGCGTGTACGAGTTTCGATGCCAAGACCACACATCCCGTGCAGTTTTTTGGTGGAATCGCACACATAGAAATACACGGCGTTGTCAGCCAGTAGTTTGGTGATGGTAAGTGACGGGGCGAGACGGGAGACAATGATGATCCCTCACCGTCCTAAAATGGATCGGCGCTGCCCCCCCCACACACACTCCACACCCGAGTCCAACCCATGAGTCCCACGCTCGTCCCTGCTCCCTGGCCCTGAGCAGATAACCGCGGCGGGACAGGGGAAACGAATCCCAGGAGGTGCGTCCCGTAACGGCGACGCTCCGCTCCGGCCGAGGGAGCGTGGGCGCAGTGGGGATGATACCCCACTGGCTTGTGGGTAGCTGCGTCACACTCTGTTCCAGCCCTCTGGGGGTGGATGCATAAGGGGACGCTGTCTTTTTCTCCGGTCCACTCGGACGGTGTCGGTCACAGTGGATTTCCAGAGCGGGGCTCGGTCCCACACCGTGTTAAAGAGTGCGGGACGGCGGCCATTTGTAGTCCTGTTTGGACAGGCGTCAGTGTGCGGTGGGCGGGTGATATGGACATTGGAACAAAGGGGATTGAGACAAGTGTCAACAACAACTACAGCCCAGCCTGTGTTTGATTTGATGTAGTTTGCTTCAGCCAAAGAGAGAGCTTTTATTTTCACAGCATCAAGGAACAAAAACCCAAACCAAGACGACAGACCGAAAGTTGCAACCTCGAAACACAGAGGTTTGGACTGAAGATGCTGATTGCAGAATTTTTAATGTATCAAACATGACCTTTTTATCTAATATTTAATAAAACTAATTTCACTTTTATTACAGCATCATTTTGGGAAAGGAACCCAGGTCAGATATGAAATTTCAGGCTTTTCTCATCCAGCATTTGTAGATATACCTACGAAAAACACTGCGCTATAATTTACTTTAATATCCCTTGAATTTTTTTAGTTATCCATGTAATCTTGAACGAGGACGTATAAAGACCCAAGATCAAACACAGTGCAGGCGGGAGGTGAGATGAATGGGTCCAACAAACGGCAATATTACAGCCAAGAAACCACTGTTCATACTGTGTGTATTTAGTTTTGTGTGTAATGAGTGAAAATTGACACGTACTGCTCGCTTGGAAAACACAAAAAATGTGGAGTAACTTTGCGTATGATATCATAAAAACCGTTGTATGAGGACACGTTGGATATTAGCCTACAAAAAATGCACATTTTGATGCACATAAACTCATAATTTGACAAGTGACAATAGTTACTGTGTTTAGCGTTCTCAGAAAAGAAAAAAGAGAAAGAAAGATGACCATATGATGTCTTTATAAGGGCTGGTGTAATTGGTGGAGTGCTATTAATAAAAGAAACAAAACTAAATTATCAGTTTAAAAGAATGAAAAAATGTTCTCAAGACCAGGAGCCTATCAGAGGTTTATTAGGCCTAAAGTACTCTGCTGATTACAAAAAAAACAAGAGACAGACAAGATACAAATAACATACGCATCATCCATGGTATTGAATGAACCTACGTGTGTGTGTGTGTGTGTGTGTGTGTGTGTGTGTGTGTGTGCGTGTGCGTGTGTGTGTGTGTTTATTGTGTGTGCATGCCCGGTATGTTGTAGCAAACAAGCGAGCAGGGCCCATAAATCGTGGCGCTATCAGAGGTCCGGTCTTGGCCACCCTTGTGTTCTTTTATTGAATGTTATTGTAGCTGGACGGCGCCTTGGTAGATATTTCCTGGTAAGAAATCAAGATCAAATCCGAGGGGTGGGTGAGGAGAGGAGGAGAGGAGAGAGGAGAGGAGGAGGACGTGACGGGAACAATGACTGATGGACATTGGAGGAGAGGGTAAGAAGAGGGGATAAGAGTTGGAGTGGGTGGTCACTGGCACCGCTTTAAAGCTCCGCCAGAGAATGAGTGGTGATATTCAACTTAAGAGAGAAGAGTGGGGGTGTGAGGAGAGATGTGATGTGGATTTAGGATCATCCTACGATGAGGGAGGGAGACAATCTCACTATCGTTCTCCCAGATTTGGTCAGATGAGGGTGTTGTTGTTGTTTTTTGGACGGTGTAGGAGTAAGAAAGAGCAGAGATCAAAACTTCTAAGAGTTACATCCACCAGGGGAAATGAGATTAAACAAACGTATTATGGTGATGATGTAACTGTTGGTAGGTCTGTGATGAAGTGAGAATCCAGTGGGTTTGTTTTCTTATAATACAGACTCTCCTGTGGTCTTTTGTCAAATCTGTTAAAGATAGACTAAAGCGTATTAGTTTTGTCTTCTCATGAGATTAAAAATGTGAATGTTCTCATGAAAACGCAGAACCAGAGGTAAAAGGATTTTGACCCCAGTGTGTCTACAATGGTGTAAATGGATAGAGTGAGAAGGCCAAATTAGTATAACATCAGAAAAAGACTGCATTGATTCCTTCCCTTGAAAGACCCTTTATTCATAGACGTTAATTTGTAATAAGGTAAAGTATTCTAGTAAAATCCACCAAAACTACATATATTGGTATTCTTATAATTTACTGTAAGTAAAAAAAGGGTCAACTTTTTTATCCTGTCCTATTTTATTCTGCGTCATTGAATGGAGACTCTAGATATTTAGTGCAACTCTTCCCAATATATGTCTAAAGATGAAAAAAATGTCAGAATAATAGAAATACAATAGAAGAAATAGAGGCAGATATATATTCCCATTTTGCTGCTGATGTTTTGCATTGATTGTATTTTATAGGTATCGCATTATACTTCATATCTGTACTTTTCATTGCTGATATTTATTATCCTTTATTTCATCCCTGCCTTATTTATTCCTTGTAAATAAGTGTTAAGTATTTTAATTCAAACCACCATTTGAAGATAACGGAAAAAGGAAATTTGGCTGTGTTTGAATGTGACTGTGACTGCTCCAGTCCCTTCTATGGCTCGCGTTTCAAAAACATTGAATTCCAAACTTCCCATAATTTAGTTTATGTTAAAGAGGATTCCAAAAAGCGACCATTTCTCACAAATTTCTAAGTTGCATTTATAATACTTTAAAATGGAGTCAAAGAAAATTCAGATTTCTAGCCGACAGTCTATCCTGAAAGGAAACCGGTGAGAAGAGGAAAACTTGGGAGTAAAAAAGTTCTCAAGTAGGGTTATAAAAGTGAAATCAAACCATTCTTCCTTTTGCCGTGAACCCCCTGAATCCCCTCTGATCCCCCGTTACAGTGTTCCTGTAAAATAAATCTCACTTCATACCCCCCGCTGTCTTTTCCTCGGTACCTCTCCATATGTTCAGAGTGTAAATACATTTGTCAGTGAGCCCGAGAGCATCTCCTCGTGGGCGTGATGTGTCGGACTTCCCCGTGGCCTCGCTCTCATTGCCTCTAATTGCTGTGGGGATCGCGGGGCGGCAGGGACAGAATGGACTCCAGAGATTGTGGTTCCACCGCCGCTTCCCAAACTGGCTTTTCTCCCCGTGCGCCCGCTCGCCAAGCGCTCCCAAATTCCCCCATTTGCCACCCTCTCAACCCCGCACCCCGCCTGGGTAACGGAATCAGAAACAAGAGACTTCTCTGCAAAGATAGCTGCTCGTTTCCAAGAGGAGGCCTTTAGCGGGGAGTTAGAAAGAGTAGCTTCAACCTTTCCTTTAACTTCCTGTCAAATGTCCTCACCTCTTTTTCATTCCTTTTAATATCATTTTCATTGGCTTTGTTTTATTTCCTTCATCTGATTTCTCCCTTTTTCCTTACTTTTCCTTTCCTTCTTTTCCCTAAGGCTTGATTTCCTTCTCCGTACACTGGCCTCCTTTCCTTGGGTTTCCTCTGGCTTCTTTTCCTTCCCTTTCCTCGCTTCCTTTTCTTTCCTTTCCAATGACTTCCTGTCCTTTCTACTGGCCTTCTTTCCTTTCCTTCGGTTTCCTCTGGCTTCATATCCTTCTCTTTAAAAATGGATTCCTTTTCTTATATTTCCATTGGCTTCTTTTCCTTCCCCCCTCCATTTGCATCCTTTTCTTTCCTTTCCAATGAGTTCCTGCCCTTTCTACTGGCCTCCTTCTCTCCTCTTTTCTTCCCTAAGGTTTCATTTCCTTCTCCTTCCACTGGCCTCCTTTCTTTTCCTTCAGTTTCCTCTGGCTTCATATCCTTCTCTTTCCATTGGCTTCCTCTCTTTTCCTTCCTTTTCCATGGCTTCCTTTTCTTTCCACCGAGTTCCTGCCCTTTCTCCTGGCCTCCTTTCCTTTCCACTCAGCTTCTTTTCCTTTCCTTCTCAATACATTTCCAACATGTCCTTCCCTTTCTGCCTGTTCTTTTTCTTTTTCCTGGCTTCCTTTCCTTTGCACTGGCACTTTCTTTTCCTAACCGCTTCTCCTCTCCTCTCCTCTCCTCTCCTCTGGCTTCCTTGCTCCTCTTCTCCTTTCCGCTGGCTTCCTTCACTCCTCTCCTAATCTCAGCCGAGCACTGGGAGCAGATAAGGCTTATTTAGTGTTTGGAGTTTCCCCTCGTCCTACTGGCACCAGAACATCTCCTACCAGGCCAAGGTAGATGAGGACAGCAGATACGTAGCGGGGAGCTTTTTGTGTATGGAGGATTTGATCTCATCCTGATCCCAAACACAGAAACACACACTCTTACTCAGAGCCACATACACTTGGATCAGACATACAGTACTTATGGCCCACGGGGTAGGCAGGGTGAAGTGTTGGAGTAGTTTCACTGCATATTTATTACAGAGCTGATCAATAATGCTGATTGATACGTGTACGTTTGGGTCAGATTTCACAAAAGGATGCGTCCGTGTTATTATTAGTAGCATTGGCAGCAGCTGTCATGTCCCATAATGAAGTATTCACAAAGCAAATGCAGCATCATTGAGCACCATACTGTATGTAAGTGAATCCAATGACTCCCTTTGATGTGAAAAGGTTGCTAGTATGTCAATAGCACTGCAGTGTCCAAGTTCTACTCGAAACACTTCTTATCCAGTTAATTTATGTTTAGAATAATCACAATTTGACAATGTATTTCCATAAGATCAATGTCAACGTCATCTGTGTGTTAAGTAAAATAATTACAAGGCATGACAGGGTGAGCCTAGCTTGGCATAAAGACTGGAATATGGGAAAAAAGGCTACTTTCATTTTTAGAAGGAAAAATACTTTTAGATTGTTGGAAAGTGCATGTTATCAAAACTTTGTATCTTGTTAGGTAGCAAGCAATACAATAAACAATCACCTGATTTTTTGTTTAAACTTGTTAAGCTGTTTTTTGTCAGTAAAATGCTTTAATGTATAAGCTAGCTGCTCGTTAAACCATAATTATGGGATTTCTACATTACAAAAACATGATAAAGTGTACAATTATGAGAGCTCTGTAGTTGCTAGAAAGCACACATGAACAGAGCTAAGCTAGCAATTTCCTTGCGTCTATTCTTTGTGCCAATCTAGGGTAAATAAATCATGGACCAATCTCTGAAAGAACTTTGTGATCTATGTGAAAGGCACTTAAAACTCTAATAGGATTCCCTTAAACTTGCTCAAATTCAAAGATATTTGTTATCAGCGGCTACAAAAAAAAAAAACATACTCGCTGATTTTATCCAAAGATATCTAAAGGATGTTGTTATCAGCTCTGAAAACCTGTAACCCTATGTTGACCCCATAAAGGTTTAAGATGCACACAGAGGAGGAAAGCAGCAGCTGCTCTGGTTATTGTGATTAGAGCAGTGCTTTAGTGATTTGGCAAGATGTTCTGGTGATAAACAAGTGATTATGTACATGATCCACTACAGCCACCCCCCCTCCTCTCCCTCCCTCCCTCCATCATCTCCCTTCTCCCCCAAAAGCCAAAATGTCGGATCTGTGTTTTCGAGTCTCCGATCTGACGTCGTGATTCAACGGAGGCTCTGGAGAGAGACTACCTCGGGGAGGTCTACTTGGATAAGCATTTAAAAACACTAATCTCCCAAATCACTAACACTCGCAGATAACCGTCTGCTCGGGCAGTGATCAGCGTGGAGATTAT
The DNA here is from genome assembly GCF_027596085.1 of Anoplopoma fimbria. Classification (NCBI taxonomy): domain Eukaryota; kingdom Metazoa; phylum Chordata; class Actinopteri; order Perciformes; family Anoplopomatidae; genus Anoplopoma; species Anoplopoma fimbria. The sequence goes on along the minus strand of NC_072471.1, from coordinate 3,244,888 downwards.
GGATGTGATCTGGATCTGATCGCTCCTGGTGATATCAGATGGGTGTCAGAAATAGATTTGGGGCGAGTTCTGCTCCAAAACTGAAATTATCCAGTTTGTGGGAAAAAAATAAAAAAGATAATCTCGCAGAGAAGAAGTAGTCAGAAAATACTGTCCCACCCAAACCCGCTAGGAAGCCTCCAACACAACCTGTGCCATGTGAAGAAAGTGACAAGTCGGAAGTTAAAGTGAAGCCACCTTTCAGGATGTGTTGGCGTTGTGACACACTCATTTGTCCTGTATGTCCTGTCTTAAGGAAGAGGCAACCTTCAGGGCTGACAAAATAAAGGCAACGTGGCGAGCTTAAACTGCATTTCCTCAAATGGCCACTAGAGGCAATCCCTTTAGACCCCCCCATGTTAAAATGTCCAACTTTAAAGCAGAAATAAACATGTTTACAGCCTGGTTCCAAAAAATGGGTTTGACCTCTATAGCTAGTTTCCTTGTTCTTGACAACTGTAAGGGGGATGAATCTTTAAGTTATGCATAATTAAGGGCGTGGCCACTTCTTGGCTAGCACGCCCGTTGCTGCCACGCCCGTTAAGAGTTGGCTTTTCATTCTTTTCAGTGAGTTCATTACAAACAAGTCAGTTTTAAACTAGCCAAAATTAGCATCCAAATTGATATCACAGTTAACAAGAATTACAGATGCACCTTAATAACCAAGTTAGCTAGCTAGCACTGGCTTTAGCTGCTAACTTAGCGTTTTTTATTTCAATGGCGACTGCTTCGCTCTCTCATCTCCACCCTCTCTTCTTCTTCTTCTTCTTCTTACTTCTGGCGAAAAAAAACAAACCAAGATGGGTCAGGCCAAAATTTCAAACTCAAGGCTTAAAAGAAACATGTTTCCACAAACCAACAGGCAATGTTACAGTGACTACATCCACTTTAAAACACAGTCAAAAGGGTTTTAAGCTGTATTCGTGTAAGAGTCAGTGGCTGTCTTTGCTCCATCACCTCGTTTTGAACATTACTACACCACCGGACTACACACTGCACTGTTGCTGTGCTCAGTAATCCCCGATAACCTTCAGACGCCTTCTCACAGTTTCACCAACCTGCATGCGTTTTGAACTTTTTTTCTAGGAAACCAGAGCACCTGGAGGAACTTTGCAGGAATCCAGAAACTTCTTGCTGTGAGGACTAACCGCCAACCACTGAGCCAACATGCTGCCCCATTACATGCTCGTGTTTCTGTACGTCATATGTCGTCTACTTTACATTTGTTGTCATTTATAATTCATGTCAAAGGAGACGACCCTCTATTCAAAACACCAACAGCCATAAATGAAAAGGACAGTGAAATAGAGTATGAGAATGAATAAAGGTCCATAGCAAGATTTGTGAGTTTTCATTTATAAAGATTGGTGGAAAAATGAAATGATTTAGTTTGGTGTATGCTTTGATTTGTGCCATAGAGGCTCACGTCAGGTGGATAAATTGATTTTAAGTTTTTTTCCTACACTCCATGCTTGATTCTGACATCTTTCAGCCCGTCTTACTTCCATTAGGTCAGGCTTTACCTCAGCTCTGATCCGTACACTGGATACAGGCTCCTTGTTTAGGTTGGGCCTCAGGTAAAAGCGCCAACCGAGCGAAGGCCCCTTTTCTCATCTTTCTACCAGAGCGTGGCGTAACCGCGGCACAGACAAAACACCAAATCCAAAGCTGATCAACATCAAAGGCCGCCAACTCCTCCGTCTTCTCTCTGTTCTCCGCCGTCGCTCCTTTCACACAAAAACCCGGCTTCGCCCGACTGTTCCCTCGTCCTTTCCCCGACCTCGTATCTTTCTTTTTTATCCGCCGATTATCAACGGCCTTGGTTGTTTAACCACCCCCCCCCCCCCACACACACACACATCTTTCTCTTTCTCATCCCCTATTTTACTCGGTGTGTGGGCTGCCGCTCAACAGGAGGGTAACTCCACTGGTAGCTCGTTGCAGCGCCGCACAATGCTAATGCACGGACGAGAAGAAGAAAGAGAGGAAAAAGTATAGACGAGAGAAAATGGGATTAAAGGGTGGGGTGTGTGTGTGGGGGGGGTTAACAACACCGCCACCATCACCATCATCATCATCGGAGCCTTAATCAAGCAGAGTTACATCTCAAAAACAGCCTTGAATTGTTTGCCGCGCGTAATAATGTGCACCTTCTGTCTAATTTGGCCATTATTCAGGCCTGTCAGAGCGCAATTATTTAGAGCTTATCTCTCTCTCGCACACGAAATGACGCGTTTGTCACGCTTATGCTGCACGCACAAACACACACACACACACACAAACACACACACACACACACACACACACACACACACAAACGCACACATACAGGGCATGCATGGCGCTTTAGAAATTCCACTGATGCCTGCTTGTGATAGGACCTGATGCCCCCCCCCCCTCCATCATGACTGCATTGATTACCTTGGTTGCCTTATCATCTACACATATTCAATCTCCTCAAGAGGAGCCACACACATGCACAGCTCCATATTGTTTACGCATAGATGGAGATTGCATTGTTGTTTATCCCCCCCCCCCAGAGTTTGTTTATTCTATTGGCTGATTTGTGTTTAGTAATGTCATCTATCCCCCCCCCCACACACACACACACACACACACCACACACCCCTCTGGACTTGGAGCCAAAGCAATGGGAACAAAAAAATAAAAAAGGAAACACAATCTCTCCGTTCAGATTGGCTGAGAATAGGATGCGTGATATTGGGTTTCTATGATCTTTTTGTGAGCCGTAATTTGATGCCGCGCAAAGTGTTTAGCGGAACAAATATAGCGACGTTGTTAAATTATATCATAAATTAGTGATCAGGAGGAAGCGGCGGAGGGGGGGGGGAGACGGAGATATGTATGTATTTACTGCAGTGATTGGGTTACATTTGCCATAACAAGACCAATGTTCCACTTTTTTTTTTTTTTTTTTTTTTCTGTCGACATACCAATTTAGCGAGTGTTATTTGGAGAACAAACCAGCCATGTAATACACAATAAAAGTTGGAGTAATGATGTTTTGGGCAATAAAGCCAATGGATGGAGGCCGTTATTGAAGCATCTCCACAGTTGCAAAACAATCCTTATCGACTGGGAAGTGCTACATTTTCAGAGGGATGAGGAAATGAGGCGGTGAGCGAAAACTAGCCATCAGATAGCGCGCCTCCTTAATTCTCTCATCCCCTGTTAAATAATATCATTATCATTGCCTAATGACGATGGTGCTGCAGTGCTTATGGAATAAGCCGATTAGGACGGAGACAAACAGCGAGGGGCCAGGAAGCACGGCGGGGCCATTTACCACTTCATACAGGACAAATGAGTGTGTCCCCGCCATCTTTCCTCCTCTCATTCCCTTTTTCAATCTCACATCCTCTCCTCACACACACACACACACACTCCACTTCCATCTATTTCATTTCTTTCCTTTTTTTTTTTTTACATCATGAAGTATTTGATTTCCTCTCCTCTGCCTCCTTCCCTCTCTCCATTCCACCTCCTTCCTCCCCCCCCACACTTTCTCCTTTGTGCGGAGGTAATCGTAGCTGCAAAGGGAAGGGGGCCGCGGGGCTCTTATCAGCCCATAACATCTGTTGGCGTGTCAGGTGATGAGATGGAGCGCTCGCGGCCTGCCGGCGGCCCGGACGGCTCCTTTAATGCAGAGAGGGGAGTGTGCAAACAAACAGCGGCTGATAGGGTCTATGCTTGTCACAATCGCTCAGGACCGTGATCTATCTTCCCCCTGCCTTTTTTCACTCTCTCTTTCTCCCCCCCCCCCACCCCCCCTTCGCTCTCCCTCTCTGTCTCCATCTTCCCCTCTTTGACTCGAGTGTTCTTCTTCACTCCCCCCCCCCCAAAGACCTCTCACCCCTGTTTCTATACAGTTTTTTAAAATCAAATCCACCCTCCTTTTCCTCATTATGTTTCTATAATTTAACCTCTCATGTTTGCTTCATGATTATTGATGTGTGCACGCAGCGTTGATGAGGTTGTCGTAATGTTTTTTTTTTGGGGGGGGGGGGGGAGCCTGCAAACAGAGAGGAAAGGGGAAGTGGATGTCTGACAGTGAGATGTAGGAGATAAGATGGTCAGTGGGACTATCAGTGCAGACTTACACCGTTATCAGGAGCCATGCGCGCTCTAAGAAAATGTTTGGGCCTTATCAACATGCTCATTTCCACAATCATCAGCAGCATCAACAGGGCCAGCACCATCACTGGGAGCACCGTCATTATCATCATCACATCCATCATCATCACTGTCATTATTAACAGTATTGGCATTGTGACCGAGAAAACCATCAGGATGATTAACATCATCATCATCAACATTTTCTACTCAATCTGATGGATTCAAACTCCTTCAGACTATTTCTGAGACAGTAGAGGTTCAGCAGCATTAGAAGTGGCCTTTGGTTTGGTTTGGTTTGGTATTATGAAACCTTCTAATAGCAAAAATATAACACATCAGATTTTGTCGGAAAAGAACGATAAAGTCCTTACATACTCAAACAATCTTCATCAACACAGCCAGGCATCCTTTGTCTGACATATTAGAAAACGAGAGCCAAATCATTTGGAATAAAACAATTTTCAGAAACCGACATCATAAAAGTATTCATTCATATTCGATATGTAGGGAAGTACAGTATAGTGCTAGTATATGCTTCTTGGTAGGGCTAAGCCATGAAGTGATCTAAAACATTTTCACAATAACATCTTCCCACATTTATGAGATTTCTTTTCAAAAACACTCATTCTAGCCTAACATGAAGTTACTTGTCTTAACTGTTGCAGCTGTTAATGGGTGAATAAATAGTTTTGAAGCAAATTACATGTTCCACAATCAGAATTTGATCATTATGCTCCAATAACATGTATATTATAAATCATTATTAACATTCTGGTTTCTCTTGGCAGAAGTCTCTGGTGTGCATGTTCAAAAAGCATGAAAATACAAAAAGTCAAAACTGTAAACTGTCAATTATTATTTAAAAATTATTAACATCTGGTGACAGATACCAATAAACTGATTATTATTTAAAAAATACATCGTGACAGATCCAATACGTAAGAAAATGTTGTGTGACAGTCCTGTATTTTTTGACACCTCCATCCACCTTGACCTCCACCACTGACCAAGCTGCCGTATTTGACGACTTGGGAGCAAGAACTCGCTGCTGTAACCATAAGAACTGGTCGCAAAACATTTCTGTATGACTTGTCCAGCAGAAAAAACAAACAAACAAAAAAAAAATACAAATGAATGCAATGTTTCTTTAGCTGATAGGGAAGCCCACATTGTCAAGAAACATTAAAAAAAAAAAAACTACAAATTCGTACACTGAGCCACAGTGTATTTCAAAACTAAAATGATAAAAAAAACTGAATCAAATTGGAACTTTAACCCACAGCCGGCAGAAAACCCTTTGCTCTCTCTCCCATCCCAAATGAAATAGGATTTCATCCCCATGTCTAAGTGCTTTGCGGGGACTACATCAGCCGCTGTGCTGAACTGTACTGCTCCTTCTGAAGCTACACAACTATAATGTCATTGTCAGATGGCTTGTGGCAGCAAGATCAATAGTTAGTAATTCCTTGGCTGGGGGTCTGAGAGTCCTCGCCCTGCTCTCTCTGTCTGTCCCCCCCCGAGCTAGAATGTCCTCTAATGGAGCAGGCCAGATCTAATCACTGCAGTAATTGAAGTTTACTTTGAAGCTTTCAATCTAGGAGAATATTTAAAGACAAAGCCAGCATGAAACACTATCTACTGTCCCAGGCCTGATGTGATCTGGATCTAGTGGCCTCTTCAATAATAGATGAGCGTCTCAAACATACTTTTATCTCTCCAATTCACGTTTGTGCATTAGATTTGACTTAATTCGGGATTCAAGGGTCTGACCGTCATGAGCTTTTATTTGAAGGCCAACACTAAAACAGTTATGGCAGTTTGCATGATTTATGCTTGTATAAATCATTAGTATGTTCTTAAACTCTAGAACAGAAGACGTACAGGCCCTCGGTACATGTGCAACAAAATGGTTAAAGAGGAGGCTATGTTTTAAAACATATTTAACTTGCTCAGGGTTGGTGGAAGAGATTGCTGTGGCTCAGAAAATAAAACCAAAAGAGTATTATTTCACCAAAGAAAAAAAAAATGTAAATCTAGAGTCCTTTGATAAATGCAGATACAGTCCTGATCAAGCACAGTGCCATCAGCGCAATCACCTGACAAATAGCCGAAGATAGTGGACGTTTAATACTGTATCTTTAGTGAAAAAGTCACAGAAATATGGAGGTCGACATGCTCTGTAGCAGATATGGTTATGTATATGTTTTTTTTTTTCTATAAAAAGTGAGAGTTAGCCATTTTCTGCAGTTAGCTGAGCAGGGTTCAAGGACAGGTGCAAAAGAGTAGGCGGGGCGTCAACAGTTTAAATAGCCCACCTGGTGCGTAAGGGGTGCGTTTGATATGTTGCAAACAGCCATAGTTTGCCATGTGACTGAAGTACCACACTCCATTCAGATTTCTCTGCATTTAGTTTATAATGAAATTTCTGAATATCAATATGCTGTTTCTTTATTTTTCCAATTGCATGCCAAATAAATACAAGTGGATAGTGTGGATAGTCCATAACAACATTTAAGTAATAGTGGGGGAATGCGGTTTCCATGTTTGACATTTATGTAAGAAAAAACATTCTGTTAGCTCTAAGAATATGAGGGTGATTCTGCAGATTGTAAAAAAATATGTGTATTTTATAAAAACGAGTGATGTAAATAAAACTGGAATTGAAATTGACAATGCATTGTGGGCTTTTTGGCTAATGGTTTGTGTGCACCGTGTGATGCCTTGGTGGCCTAGCTGTCATTATGCACACGCCCGTTACTGCCCTGTTAGATTCTGGCCGGTGACCTTTGTGCCACGTCTTGTCCCTTTATCTCCCAGTGTTTCCAGTCTCAACTGTCACCGTCCAAGAAAAGCAAAATGCCAAGGAAAAAAGTTTGTGTGCACTCTATGGAGATGACATTTTTCATTCTATTGTTGTAATTTTGGGGAGAGAGAAAGAGAGAGATAGAAATATTAGCGTAAATTGACATGCAACTAAACCACCAGACGGCACCTACTTTATGTTGCAAGCATTTTATATTAAGAATTTAGACGCATTCAGGGTCTATCCTAGACCAAATAAATATTTAATAGACTAATACATATAATAATAAATAGTATGGTTTGATAAATTGATAAGCTGATTTGAGTGTCAGATCTGTAAAAATAAGTTTCTCCACAAAATATCACGAAAAGGCATCACTTCAAACCTTGTGTTTACCAGAGATGTGCTCATTAGTTTCAGTCATAAGTCACTCAGCATGAAAAGAGAATAAGAAAATGACTAATAATGTTATTGTTGATTTAATGTCTGTACATAGATGAGTTTATGTATGTGTGTAGGGGTTAAAAAGTCCTGTATAATGACAATAAACACAGTTTTTTTTATGATTATTTGACAAAAGAAATCTTAGACATTAACAACTGATTAGATTGACTAAGAGGGTGCAGCCCCATTTGAAACCCAAATAAAATGTGAGGAAATGCAGTAGGATGCAGTATGTGTTTGTTTTTCCACATAGTAACACCAATAACAGAGCTGGCTAAATGTTTGATTCAATCCCAGTCCAGCCTAACTTTAAACAAATCCTAATCTTTCAAATCTCTAGACATCATATGACACCAAACTTGTGTCTTGCACTTTGTTGTGGCGACCGAAAGGCTCCTGTTAATTGCGTTTAGCTCCGTTAGCGGTGGCGTCGGTGGCATCTTGTCCAGGCAGTGGCTCTCTGATTGATAGGCCCGAGCACAGAGGGGCAGTGGGAGATGAAGAGAGGTCTGATAGCGGGTCCGCTAGATACTCCCTGATTCACTGTGTGTCAGATACTGATAACGGCCGAGGCTCGGTGAGAGAAAAGGCAGAAAGAGAGAGAGGGAAGTGAGAAGAGAAATAAGGGTCTACGTGAATACTTGGAAGGGGAGAGGAGGGCGAGGGAAAAAAGAGAGGCTTCAGATGTCAGGAGAGAGTGTGGCGTATGGGATTGTGGCCGGTAGCTTATTTCATCACACTGACAAATCGAGGTGTGAGTCCCATTGCTCTGGGCTTCACGTTGTCAAGTGGACAAACCTCCTCACAACACGATCTTCCTCCTTCATCTCTCTTTTTTTCTCCATCGCTCTCTCTCATCTGTTTTTTTTTTTTATTAATAACTATCTGTGGGAGATGAAATAAAGGTTTTTCTTTCGATGTGCTTGGCGTGGTCACAGTGCTGTCACTGTAATGTATGTCTTCCGATAGCACTTTGAGGACGGAAAAATGGAGTGCACCTTCCTCTTCCTCTTTCTGCAGCTTGGGTGTATCAATAGCATCACTCTTCTCACCCTCCTCCTCCTCTTTCTTCTTTCTCTCTCTCTCTCTTCTGTCGCAATCTATCCACTTTCCCATTTTTTCTTTTTTGCTCTCAGAAGCCTCGACCTTATCTATCCATTTTATCTCCCTCCAGTTTTTTCGGCGCCATTTCTCCTCTTCTTCGCCTGTCACTCATCCTGCCGTCACCAGGTTTTCTGTCGCCAAGGGGGGGAGGAGGCAGAAGGTTTCAGGAGTCAGGAGGTCACCGATGACACACAAATGTACAGTACAGTCTCGGGCCATTTAGTTTTTATAATAGAGTGGCATTTTGTTGTGATGCTGCTCAGACGTCTGATCAATGCTGCGACATTCCACGGAGGACGGCCACACCTGAGTGAGTCACATGCTCCTCATCCACACGCAACACCCGGCCACGTGGCTTTAACATCGTGTCATCTTATTGTGTCGCCAGCTCAACCTCCGTGTGACCCTCCACTGTCTGGACGAGGTGTCTGCACTGGTGTGTGTCTTTGCACGTCTTCAATGATTTCATTTCCAGTCAATTTCCTCATTTTCTCACTCATGCCATGTGATTACTTGCACAATTTAACCCAAACTATGGCCCTTGGCTCAATTTAGGCCCACTGCCCATTTTTAAATGTCACACGATACATTTTAAGAAATAAACTATAATATACAGTATTGGCTGTAGTATAGCTCTAATAAATTGCCCTCTATGTACGTTGCGATTCTTAGGTTTTAACACTAGATGTCGCTGCGATTTTCATCATCTGCTTGACCTACACTGATTTGCTATTAGATGAAATCATTTACCTTAGTTGATGAGGTAAACATGGCGGAAACGAGTGCCGAAATTTCAGTACTTCTTCGTACTTTTTTGCAGAAGACATGTGGAAGTGTGTTTGTGTAATTTGCAAGACAATCCGCTGCGTTGTTTAAAAGAAGACACTATGAAATTAGACACTTTGTACAATGGAATATTTGGGTTTCTCTGGTCTAGAAATGTTCTTACAATTACTAGTTGAAAAATACATATTTACTATTGTTTGGCCCTTGACTTCCTATATTTTTCTGCATATGGTCCACATTCCGAAAGGTTTAGCCACGCTTGGTTTAACCCATTATCATTCAAACCTAATTTGCTTGTAGTTTACTTTCTTTTTCTTTTGGTTTTGATCAGAACAAAAGAGGCTAACATTATAAATAAACCAGTGAAACCAACACAGAAAAAAAAGAAGCTACTTGGATTGATTTGTTGTGAAACCTGCTGGATTATTTGATGGAGCAGTAAAGGAGGAAGACACCATTTTTTCAGCAGAAACACACCTAAGTGTCTCAGAGTTTTTAGAGATTGGAGATGGTGGAAGAAGTGAGAGTAAAGTGGAATAATCTTTTCCATATATTGAAATGTTAAATTGCCATAGAGGAGGACAGGTGATAGCAGATAGAAAATGAATAAAAACAGGTAGAAATATTCAGGAAAACATTATTATTAACATTATTGCATCTTATATAGCCAACCAGTCACATTGACCCTGGTCTCAGCTGTTAATGCAGAAATGTGTCACTACATTTTATATTTACATTGATGTTTAAAAATGAAACCCACACGTCTTCTAAGCTCTGAACATTAATTCAAAGTACAAAAAGTAAATGGACATATTTCCCAGGTTGGTTCGTCTAAAGAGGATTCCGCTGTGGAGATAATTGAAGCAGTAAAACTCCACAGATGAGGAGGAAATGTCCGCGAGATTTCCTCTTCATTTGAGCCCGTTATCTATCCGCAGGAAAAAAAAAAAAAAGCAGCTCTGCACTGGAGATTCAGTCGAAATTACATCTAATGACCAACCAGCCCAGATTATGATTTTATGTTTATCGTTGAAGAACCATTGTGCGGGGCTTAACGGCTGCGTGGACTTAAAATACGATACCAAATTTTGCCTTCTTAAAGATTCTTCTTCGGTAATCATTATATGGATTGAGTTACACACAGGGGGATTTCAGGATGTGCATTCAACTCCTGCTTTAAACCTCTTAATATCCTCAGCACTTAAAGTGTACCACAGGTCCACTGTTGAATAGATCGGTTTGCCAATATACCGGGATTGTGTTTATATGCTCTATGTGGTTTTTATGAATATGATCCAGCTCCTTTTATTACATCTTTATTGTATTATTGATCTATTCTACACCGGCTCTCAATAGGAGGCCTTTAACTTTAAAGCTAGGGTAAAACTGGGTTAAATGTGTTTTAGACTTCTATACTGTGTTTAATTGCTGTTTCAATGACTATATATCATAATTCTTCATTGTCATAAAGTAGTGGAATATTTGGCCTGGATATCCAAAACACTTATACATCTTAAACACATTTTAAACTTCACATTTAGACATTTTTTGACCTGCAATTCATCATATAAGTGGGTAGTCGTGTCCTGTGATCAAACACTAAATTGAATAGCATCTAAATACCTTAAAACCTGTAATTTTGGGGAATTTCAATCAGAAAAACAGCCCAAAGAAGATTTCTTAAGTTTGCAATCGACTTCTGCAATCAATGAAATGTTGAAAATTAATTTTTGGGGAGTTTCTAACCAAAAAGTTGGTTCCAGCGTCGAGCTCCCAATGCTTCCAGTTTGGCAGGTGAGTTTCTGTACAGTATGTGGTGGTTTACAGTGTGGAGGTTGAAGACCAGGAGGATGTGCTCTGTGTTTAGCATCGATCATCAGGAGACGGAGGTCTGACTCCCGGCCCGGTGTTGTGTTGGCCTGCCCTAATTGATGTAATGAATGTGATTAGGTGCTATCTGAGGGATCGCAGTGCCTGGACCCTCTGCCCTTCTCCCTTATCTCCCACTGCTTCCTGGGCCCTACAGAGTGGACCAATAATGCATCAGAATGGGGTGGGGGTGGAGGAGGTGCAGATGGACTGACAGGCCTGAAGATGGATGGGTTTAGCCAGACTCTCATCTAAACACAGTTGCATACATCTGCACAGAAGCTTATACATGTGGCCTATAAATAAAGGTGGAAATACGTTTTATTTATGTCCATTTTTGGTGAGAAAATAATGTTTTTTTTCTGTGAAATGCTACATAAACAGTTCTCTTTTTCTCCGTGTTACTAATTCCGAGATACTTCCATTAAACATTCTATCCAGGTCTCTTATATTAGTTGTGTGCATCACTTACCTATGTTGTTTGTTGGAGGGTGAGCAGAGGAGAGGAGGCAGACTGAACGGAGTGAAGTATTCAGCAGAGCAACACTGGCATCGTGTGGAGGACCAGAGGATTTCAGTGTTAAGAGGATGAGAGGATCAACAACTGTACATTTAAGTTTTTATGAATGCTGGATCATTGGTTCATCTTGCAAAAAGCCATATCCCATGAAGATGTGTTTAAGGGTGGGCACGGTCTTAAATGACACAGTCTGGGACACTTTGTTAACATGTTAATAAAATAAAGATATATTTGTGTAGATTTAACAGCAGGAAGTTGCCCCTGAACAGCGGATTGAGTTCAGTGATACCCCTGTTTACAGTACTGGTGGTGATGTAACACCTTTACAAAAACAGAATGGTAAATACATCTTTTAACGTGAATTACTTCCTGTTAAAAAAAAACATGTCCAGGCTTCGTCAAATGTTTAATGGCTCCAGGTTTGCAGATCGATTCACGAAGAGGTTGCAAATACCTGGTAAATATAAAGAGGTTATGATATATACCTTAATTATGATGTGTATAATGTACCATTACACATCTGACTGGCAAGCAATGGACTCCCGATACTAAAAGAGATGAATACGGTGTTTCCAATAAACATTACTTGGGCTGTTTTTGGGGCATTTCTGTGACACATTCCAGGAGCCTTTTGCTTTTATAAAAGATTTGTTGACCCATTTATTAAATTCAATCAACACAACTTTATTTATCCCTATGAAAGCAATTGTAAGCTGCAGCATGCCACCCAGATCAACAGACGCACACACAATATGACATAATTGTTCTTGAAAAAATCTGCTTTGCAGAGAAATAAATAAAGAACAACACTTTTGAGCAGCAAAATATGTAAATGGATCGAGGACAGAAGATAAAATGTCATTGCAGGATGTTTTTTTAAGAAGTATTCATGACAGAAAATCTAGAAATCAACCATACGTTTGATTTTAATCTCTATTTTAATCTTTTAACAGTCAGTGTGTACAACCTGGTACATGCGTGTGACCTTCGTTATGGATGAGAAGAAATGGATGGATGGATAATCTGTATTCTCTGTGTAGAGCTGCAGCCAAAGGGCCTCATTAATAAAAATGGCTTCATTTAAACTTCATCTTCAAATAAATCTTAAAATAAGTTTTCTAATTATGAGGGGACACCTGGTGGATACAGTTACACAGTTTCCATCGATGAATTATTCATCCATCAGGAATGTGAACACAGAAGTCTGTCCCTCAGTTCCTCAAACCTTTTTCATCCCAGAGGTGTTCCAGAGTGCAGGTTTATAGACATTATTTACATTATTTTATTTACTTACTTTACTGTATTTAAGTTGCCAACCTAATCAAAATGATTGTTATTTTATTAATCACTTATTTTATTGTTTTTAAAGAATCATTGTGTAGGATTTGTCGATATCTAGTGGTGAAATCACAGACTACAAACAACTAAAACTTATCCTGTGTTCCAAGAGTGTAGAAGAACTGCTGTTGCCTGTTTGGTTTGACCTTTCTGGGCTTCCGTAGAAACATGGCGGCTCTGTGAAGAGGACCTGCTCTGTATGTAGATATACACTTCTCATTCTTAGGTAACACAAACACAACAGTGCTTATTTTCAGGTGATTATACCTTAAAGAAAACATAAACTAATATTATACTCCATTCCTGCCAACAGATGCCATTGAATGCAACAAACTTGCCATTTAAGCTTTACAGTTTTATACACATTTCTTTGTTATTTGATTAATCTAGTTTGTATTTCACGCTGTTTTACCACTATAGCTGTTATAATAGCTTTTAGATCTATTTTTTGTTACATTTTAAGCATTTTCATTGTTTCGGGGGTTTCAAATTGTTCAATTATTTTTGTATTTTGGTCCACACATATTCTGCTTTGTCACTCAACTGTGAAGCACTTGAGCTGCAATAACCAGTATTAAAGATGCTATGCAAATAAAGTGTGATTGATTGATCAATTTAACCGTCATTGATTACGTTTTTCTCTCCTTAAACTCAGCCATGCTGCACAAGTTGCTCTGGTTTCATTATGGGCTGTTTCTACTCAAACATCTGAGTAACGTTAACTGTTGGGACTGTCGATTAAATTAAAGTTACTGTAGCACAGTGTGTTCTGTTAGGCCTTTGACCAATACTTCAGCTATTAAACCGTATATTTTATGAATACAAAAGTATCTTAACAGCACATTCAAAGCATCGCTACATACCTTGTCACTGGAGGAAATGTATTTCCAATTTAGGATAAAAAAATAGGTTGTTTTTTTCAGATGAAATACAACATGAAGACGCTTTCATTCAGGCAAACTTACCTGATACTAAAATTGTATTTACATTTGAGTGGATCTTCTCTCATGATCGACACGGTTACTTCATTCTATAGACTTTGGCTTCTAATATGTAGCGCAGATGACTGTGTTCAGAAATGTTCATTTGTGTCAAAAGCATCATGTGTACGTTTTGATGGAGAAACACAAGCTCTTGATATTGATGAATAGATACGGCCCTTTCCTTCTTTGCCACTCTCTGCTTCCATCACTCCATCATACATCCATATGTCCTAAAGAGGGCAGTGTGACACAACAAATACACTGCAGCCTGCCATCATCCCTCCTCTCACCTGAAACAGATAAAGTGCATTAAGACATATGTTGTTCATACTTCAATAGAGAAAAAAAATTAAAAAAAAAGGAAAATGCAATGAAACCACTGAGAGCCGTGAACATGCAGTATAGATGTTCTACAAACTGCATCCTCAGATTCTGGATCACGCGTAATTTCCCATCGATTCAGGCTGTTACAGTGATGCCGGTGATTACAGCTTTCATGCACATTGATCATAAGCCCCCCCACTGCCTTGCACTGATGCTATTAATTACAGCAAATGCTGCAGAGCTTTCGTATCATCAGAGGCCACTGCCAATCATTGGAATAACTGTGTGCTATGAAAATCAGTGTAATGGTGAAGGTCAGTGTGTCTCTCAGAATTCAATAAGCTCTCAAGACCGCTTTCCTGAGCTGAGGAGTTCATGCGCTCACATAAAGAAAATGGATTTTCAGTTTTAAGAAGCAAAAACTTGGAGCTATGGAAGCTCTTTATACCAGAAAAAGATGAAATTTTATTGATAATAAAAAATATACCAATGTTAAGTCATAATTGTGAGATAGAAAGACAAAAAAATGAGTTAATGAGTCAGAATTATGAGATAAAAAGTAATTGAGCATTGATCAGTTATGTCATAATTGTGAGATTTAAAAAAGGAGAATTTTTGAGCTAAAAAGACATAAAAATGAGATGAAAAGTCATAATGATGAGAAAAGAATACATCAAATCAAAATGAAGTCATAATGATGAGATTAATAGACACAGGAATGAGTTTAAAGTCATAATGATGAGATAAATATACATAAAACAAGATAAAAAGTCAAAATTAGATTAATAGACACAGAAATGAGTTTAAAGTCATACAAATGAGATAAAAGTAAATTACATCTTATTTTTATTCTTCTATTTCGCTACATTTTGCTGCATTATGTTTAATATTTGTGAACAAATATTGTTCTCACTGGCAGTACATTTTGTAATGCTTTGTATGTTTCTTTCATTAAAGTCATTGAATTGGTATTCCAGGTTGATAAAGGTGATGAAATGTCAGCCGTGCTCATTGGTAATCAGACCCACGGTTCTGGACTCTGCAGTCATGCTGTTACAGATTAAAAGAGGTTGTTTCTGATAGACGACACATAAAACCGTCTTTTACTGCACATCAAACTAGTTATGGGAGGTTATACAGCCAATGTGTCTTTATCTGACTTTACCACAGCCTGTCCTGATGTCCTTTTATTTGTCTTCTGTCGGGGTGTAATTCTTTCTCTCCTGCCTCGTCCACTTACTTCCTCTGATCTGCAATTCCTCACCTGTCCACTAGCTGCCACCGCTGAGCTGTTAAATCTATGTGATACTGGATCTGACTGCATCATTCCCTGTCACATAAACAGTTCTTCTTTTATACTTTGACCTCTTACCCCCAATGAAAAAGGGTGCTACACTATTTTTCCAGTAACTTCCAGTAAACACTGTTGCTAGTAAGTTTAAATAGTTATTTTTAGAGTACTTTTATTGTAATGGTGTTTTCCGGTGAAACAGCTTTAAGATGAGTAAACTACTCTACTGTAATTGTGTTTTACTTTATGATACTGTAACTGTGGTTTGTAGTTTGACACTTTAATTGTGTTTTATAGTACAGTACAATACTGTAAATTACTAGTATTATACACTGTTCACTTATTACTGCAAATTTAAACACAGGTTTATTGTATTTAATGTAAGAATGTCTTATCTTATAAACAATTACATTTCACATAAAAGGTAAGATTATTCTGAGTACAGTGAATGAAACAAACAGCCAAATATGTCCATTTAAGTATCAAAAATATAACAAACCTCACTGAAGACAGTGGCTTAAAGAAATGACAATATCAAATGTTGTACAACACACACACATGAGCCAACATGAGCACATATGCATAATGTAAGTGCCAGCCAGAAGAGACCTGTCAATCACTGTAAGCCCCGCCCTAAAGCATCCCCTGCTTTATGGTCTGTTTGACTCTAAATGGAGCATCATTTACTAAATGAACATCATGCTGTATTGAAGAAGACTTGAAACTAGAGATTGAGACCATAAACTCATGTTTACAATGTTTACTGAGGGAATAAATCAAGAGAGAAGTAGAGTCATTTTCTCATAGACTTCTATACAACCAGAGGAGTCGCCCCCTGATGGACACTAGAGAGAATGCAGCTTTAAGAACCTCAGAACCGGAGGTTGTCGCCTGAAAGGTGCACGTCAGGTCTTGTTAAAATCCCGGCTGCAGAGTTGGGTTTAAAGATGTGGAGGTGTGACAGGGTTAACATTTATGTTTCCAGAATAGTGGTTTAAAAAATCTACTAGCCCAAAATCTATTTTTACTTGCCTTATTGTTAAATTGTTGAAAAAGCAACAAATACTACAGTTCATGTCATGTTTAATCTGTATTTAGGTACTAAATCTTTCTAATGTAACTTTTGTAATCGGATGCACAAGATCAGAACTCTGTCGTCATGAGACACTTCAATGCAACCTGCCTTATGAGCTATTGATCAGAAATAATTAATGGTCACAGGAGCCCCTCTAAAACCGTGAATAAAACACATTTAATTCCCTAAAAATGATATAAAATTAGTTTTGCTGCGTACTCTTCCTCCTTGAGGTATTAGTGGACTTGTTTTATTCAAGTCCACTAATACCTCAGATGCTTACAAAGCTCAGCTAATTCGATGATGAAGACATTTTCCTGTAAAATTCTTCACAATAATACAACCAGAGGAGTCGCCCCCTGATGGTCAGGAGAGAGAACGCAGCTTTAAAGCACTTTAGCATTGGGACATTAAAAGAGTTGCATCTAAAATGTTAGTTTTGCAGATAATTGGGTTTTTAAAGCACATTATTGAGGTTCAAAGTGACTCAATACCTCCATCAGGTGGCATTGATGTATAAGCATCACTTGATAAAGCTTTTCTACATCAGAGAAGAAAAGCATGCCGTCTGATGTACTGTACTTACCAAGTCTGCTTTATGAAGGGGGGACTATTCTCGGCTAATGGAAAGATAAAGTAATCCACAAAAGCAGACGGATAAAAGAGGTAAGAGTTGCAACAACGTGTCCGTCTGGAGGACGTCTGGAGGCTTTTATGTACTCTGCTAAATGGGCTGTTTGACTCTGAGAAAGTAACATTCTTCTCCAGACATTTCACCTTTTCTTTGAAAAGATTATCATGACGATCACCTGAGCTTGGTGTCGGTGAGTGTAGTTAAAAAAAAAAAAGATTCACAAGGTTGTCTTCGGATTCTCTTTGCATAATTCACAGCCTGCAATGATCGATAATGATAATAGATTCACTGTGAGGCCCAGAGAGCTGTATTCTCTCTCATGCTTCTCATTCTACTTGTCTACAACATTTCTAAACCCAATCGCTGAGATAGAAGTTCTTAAAACACACTTTTGTCTCTAAATGTGCATTCTGGAAAGCATATTGTAGAACTATTTGAATGAAATCATAATATTTAAAACTACTAAACAAGACTGCAAACACAGACAGACCTTGATACAGACACAAAAAGATTGGGATGCATTCAAAGACTTCATCCATTTCTTTTCAGATTTGACAGCTCCTTAATACGTGGGATGCAGTTGCTCGTCAGTTCATGTGTCTTTTTTTGTTGTGACAGTCATTTGTTTGAGCTCATTTGTGCATCAACTTGATCAAAAACACTGGGAATTTTAAAACTGATGAAAGTTAATCAGAAAGCAGAACACTTTATTGGCATTCTAACTGATGTGTTTTTCCAAATCTGTCACTGGTGCCTGACCACGTTTCATCTCGTTCACTCCCTTGAAATCATAATTGCTTTACAACAATGATGCTTTAAAACAGTCTCACAACATTTACTGCAAAAACGAAGCGTTCAAAGTACTTGTTGCAGCGCTGGGATTTCCTCGGATGCGGATTACGACCCCTTTGACAGGTCTCGTGAGAAACGTCCCGTTAATGAGGCGGGGTGAGAGATGTGGACGAGGCCCCGAAAGACAAGATTCTGCAGAAGGAGAGTGTCAATGAGCTGGACGGAGAGAGAGCAGATGCATGTTGGACTTTCGAGCTGTCGATAAGACACCTAGACAAGCAGTTGCCGAGCCTCCGTGCAGACGTAACAAGCTGTGGAGCATTTCCCCTTTGGCCCCTTCGGCCAGGCCTACCGTCTGGGGCCCTGAAATCCACGGTAATAACGGCGGCATTGATCTCTGTGCCTGGGATGGCCAATTACAGCTTCCATAGCATCTAATGAGGAGCAATCGCTCCGGTGGCAATTACCGGAGCTGTATGGCGCCACCGGAAACTGAGATGGAGAGCTGGGAACGCGGGGAAAGTGCAAGTGAGACAAATAAAAAGAACTGCTGCTTTATGACTGCACACATACGTTTACACACATGTTTCAAATGTGGAATTAGTGCTATTTATTAAAAAAAATCACATTGTTATTAGATTAACTCAATAGGTTTGAGGTATTATTCATATATTTGGAGTATTTTAAGTTTGCACTGATATTTAAGTGTTTTAAGTCCAATTTAATTGCATATATTTTAGTGTACAGAGGCTGTAAGCGCTCTATAAGCAGAGCTGTGTATACTAAAAGACACCAAGGTTATATTTTGAGGAATTAAGGTGGGGTTTAATGATACATTTTTTGTCCTAAAACACACACTCTATCTTTATTGTTTATTAGAAAATATTAGAATAATATAGAATACAATCTTACTATCCACAAGGGTGGAAATTAAAAAAGTCTTTAATTGACTAAATCATAAAAAGAGACCACATATAACATATAAAATACAGTTATGTACAATATCAAAGATAGGGGATAAAGGTATTATTATCAGTTCATTTATTTTCTACATTTGACAGTCTGAAAGTATTAACTAGAGTGCAACATAAGATTCAGTTACAGAAAACTACGGCGCGGTGCGGCAGTCACATGACAGACGCTACTCCCTGTGACAAATGAAACGCACCCTTGGAACAATTACCTCGGAGTTGCTGTGACGTTGTCGTGCTGTTTATGTTTCAGTTATTCCAATTATCTTCATATTATATTGACAGTCACTTTTTATAAACTAGCTGCCATCAAGAAGCCGAACACGTGACTTCACCATCTTTCTCACCTGTTACAGGTGTGGCGTCAAAGTCTGCTCCCAGTTAAAGTGATAGCGTCCCTCCACGTGCGTTTGTGGTTAGTTAGGTTAAGGTGAGGAGGAAACACGCTGGAGTTTCTTGTGTGTCCATGAAATGTTTTTGTTCAGTTGGTGTTTCTTCGTCTCTGCTAGGTGAATGGCTGATTTCCGTTTTTGCTGCAGTCACCTTGCTTTGTGTGGCTACGGTTATTTGGTTAGTTAATTATGTGTCAATTTTACTGCTGAGTTTTGTCCTTTGCTGAGCTTCTGTTTGCTGTTTGGCTCGTTCATAATAAGGCTTTCATTTAGTGGTGAAATATGTACGAATCCTCATTCTGGAGTGTTTTGAGGCAGTTGTTTTTACAGCATGTTGTTGTTGTTTTTGCCTGTTAAATCAGTTTCAGTCAACTCTAAGCTCTCCTAGTCAGGAGTTTTTGTGATAATAATATGCAAAAGTATACAACTATTTGCTGCATATGTGACATGTCTTAAATGGCAGCCGCAGGTGCTCACTAGATACTATCTGTGCCTTCCAATACCCATACTACCATACTATTCTAGTATGCCAGGAGAAGATTTAAGTATATCCAAATACATATTCTGCAATATGTATTTGCAAGCCAGCAAGCTTTTCTGGCTATTCTGACCCACAATCAACTCTGAACATACACTGTATTCACATTAATAACTGTACCACATGTGGATTGGTGGACTACATAGAGTTTAGCATTTGCTACTGGACACAGATCCAGTCTTTCTGGTTGTATCTGAGCCATTTCCAATACTGATATCTGTATCTGAACATATTTTTTATTCTTAAATGCTTTGGATAGAGGGAGATTGCTTTCTATAGAGATTTGAATGCTAACTTCTGGAGGACTGGCTTATTACTTGCAGATCTTAGGCCAAACTTAAAGTACATATGAAGTCAACTGTTGCCTTATGTCAGATCAGACTACACAACATTCATGGTCACTATCAGGTTAGACTTCCCCTCTCTCTCTGAGAGAGTCTTACATCTTGCAGGTACTTAGCCAAGAGACATGTCATTCTACAGGTTGGACATGCAGCCATTAGCATCCAGTCTTTTGCAGTTGGTCATGATGTTGGTCTTGTGAGGCATTCAGAGTCAGTTGTCCTCCACTGTGAGACATGCAGCAATACGCAGAATGAAATGAGATATAGTTGTCTGATCCCTACTTTTGTTCGCGACACACCAGCTTGATCTGATACGATCAAGCTGCTGTGCTGATATAATGCAACGTATCCTCATACAACGGATCATATGATATCCTACGAAAAGTAACTCCTCATTTTTTGTACGTTTTTGTATGAAAGCCTGAAACACGTGTCAATTTCTGCTCTTACATGCATACTTTTCAAAATAAACTCCCACCTTCTTAGTTAAACTCAGTTAGGTGGCGTATAGTTCTTCATTTCTTTTGCCATGAATGCTGGATAAGATCAGCCTGAACAGATGTATTCTGATGATTTAATATTTAAAAGTGAGGATAGCTATGCGGTATCCTTTCAGTGTATAAGTTCACATAAAAGGTCAACACTGCAGAAGAAGTAGCTGTCCAGTACAACAGCACAAACCTACTGAGCTTTGCAAAGCTACCATTGAAGGTGTTTGAATACATTTAGAGGTTTTTATCTTAACATTTAGTCCATGCTGTACAAACACATTGCAGCAGAATGGTTGAACTCTGGCAGTAATAGACTCTGATAGAGGAGCAAAATGCCTGTCATCCTCTACATTCTGCTCATTCATCCTCTCTTTTTCTATTAGCATCTCTCTCTGGATGTGCGAGCTGTCTGCACATCTAACCATGACTCTGTGTTTGTGATCTTTGTCAGCCTGCTTTGGATGTCTGACTTTCAGAAACTATTCCTTTTTTACTTTCCCCCACACTCCGTTTTATTCTTATTCTTTTCTCTTTTTTTTTGTCGTGTATAGATCTTCTGTCATCTTTTCCTCTTTTCACTCGCTTCATCTTTTGCCGCTGTGTAACTTTAATATCTGGGTTTAGAACAAGGACGGAGGCAGCAGCTCGGTGACAGTCAGACATGGGGGAGCAACACAAACACCCTTCAAAGCTCTCTCTCTCTCTCTCTCTCTTTTTTTCTATAAGCGAGGGATAAGAGAGAAGCAGCACATAGACGAAGCCGTGAGAGTGTCTGATTCAGGCTTTGGCGAACAGAGGCTGTGGGTCTGTGTAGCTTGCATTAGACTAAACACACAATACACACACACACACACACACACACACACACACACACATCAACGTTGTTAGCGGAGAGCGAGCGAGGTGTGGAGAGAAGGGTGGAGAGGTTACAAGATAATCAACACTCCCTCCCCGCCGTAAACCCACACAATAAAGACTTGACATCAATATGCCAGTGCAGTCATCACCACAATAGCGCCTGGCACCGATGGGGGGAAAGGGCCTCCATAGTACATCCGCACTGATTAAACCACGATGAGTGTGTGTGTGTGTGTGTGTGTGTGTGTGTGTGTGTGTGTGTGTGTGTGTGTGTGTGTGTGTGTGTGTGTGTGTGTGTTCTCTGAAATGTAGCCTTGAGTTTACCTACTTTTAATTAGCAGTGTTTGTCTCCTTATTTGTTTTAGGCTCCTGTGCAACTGCATGATCAGGTGTCCCAATATATGAAAATAATGGACTTTGCCAAGTGTATTATCTTCTATAATGGGACATGTCCGAATGCATTATGCTGCTGATAACATGGTGAACTATTGAAGATTCAAACCAGCTGATTTAGATCAGATGATGCTGTGTTTTAAGTTAAATACTTTTATAAAATTGATAACATTTCAGGTGATACTCAAATTAAGAACGCTCATTATTTAATCCAATTTTCCCTACTTGTTGTGCTTATAGGCTTTTTAAATATTTAACTAAAGGGATCAACATTTTTTAAAATGCATTTTTTATGTTGTTTTAAAAAAAATAACAGAGTGGAGCGGCTCGGCTGGAAATATATATATAATAGTTTTGAAAGTTAAACCAGCAATATTTGTTGGTTAAGACATGAAGACACTATAGGACAACCGCAGGTCTGAGATCAGTGATCTTCACCCTCACTCTTCCAATTATCACAAGCTAACGTTACCTAGAAACCTTAGCTAGCATGCCAAACTGTCAGGAACTGATTGGTCTTAACAAGTGCTGCAGGAATGAGTCCTAAAACCTGGAAATGAGGCATTATTTTGCACTTCTGGTTTTGATTGTCTCAAGGTATATTGTTTTTTTAATAGGTTTTTGGTTAGATGTTTAAAATAAGATCTGTGGTTAAAATAAGATAAAGAGATTTTAACGATTTTTTTGTACAATATAAAATATGTCTGTAAATATTTTACTATGAATTTTGAGGTTTTTAGTTTTCTTAAAAAATGCAGTAGCTAACAAATGTCTAAATAAGATGACTAAACATCATCACTAGAACACTAGTCCTCCTTTAGCGTAGCGGTGGAGACGTGAAGTCATGTGACCTTGGTGTAGTTCCTTTATACTTCTGGTTATCTACGCTTCAATAATCATGAAAGTTGTGTTCATTTGTGAAGATTTTTCCTGCTGAACAAAACATGAAAGTATCATTTTTTTTTTGTTTGCCACATTGTTTCCGGCGATAATCCGAAATCAAATGGAAAAAAACCCCCCATTTGATTTTGTCGAGGTAACCAGGGCGATGCTAACCTCCAGGTTGACCTACGAAAATACGGTCTACCTGTAGCACTATGGATTTTTACGGTTTTTTTTAAGCCCTACTGTAATGCTGCCCTCTGTAACCCTGGAAACCGTGACCCCATATTCACCATTTGACATCAATCGAAACACAAGCACCGCCTACTCATACAGAATATCAGACGTATTAACATCTTGAATTACAAACCTCCATATTGGCACCATCATTGTTAACTTTGGAACAAACTGTACTTCACTGCTCCAACGAGTGGGAAGAGTTTGTTCCCTAGTAACAGAAGAGAAGTCTTCCACAACGTCAACGCTGTGCGCTTATCTAAATATAAATCAAACCCTCGCCTCGGCCAATCACATGTCTCCTCTGTTCACACGGACAAAAGTATTTATTGTTTCCATGGTATAATATATACGTGTTGAATGCACATTCACTGGTCGCATGAAACTGATCTAAGCTGCCTGATTTATGGGGGTATTTTACAATGCATTAAATACATAACTGTGTTTTTGTGGGTGGATGCAAAGTATTTCTTAACATATATAAAGGAAGCCGTACCTCAGTATGATTACATTACCACACATGTGTTTGTCTTGCAGTTATACAGGCCATATCAAACAAGGTATTACAGTGATGTCATGTTGGACACAGCTGCATTATTTGTCTAATTAAATCCCTCACATTCGTCCTTTCTCCATCTTTCAACCTCCCACAGCCAATCAGCACTACACCCTCAGTGACAAGAGGCACTTTGAAGCCATTAGTTGATCATTTGTGTTTTTACACAGGGCGAGTATTTCTCTTGTACCGAGGACAGATTGTACTGGATCAACCTGTAATGTAGTGTTTCATAGCTGTGTCACTCACACACAGTGTTGGGGAAGTCGTCCTACACCTTTAGATGGCAGCAGCATGCCACTCCATCACACGGAGACACCGAGACAGACTCAGAATCTGATGGATGTCTGGAGCAAAGCTATGAGCGGAAAAAAAAAGAGGGACAGTTAGAGCTCATTTCTCCTTTTTGATTCTTTTAATCTTCCTCATGTCTTCATCCAAATCATTGAGGGAGAGAAAAAAAACCCACTATTTAATAAAAAAGAGCCTATCCCTGAACTACAGCTGCTTGGCTCATGTGGTGTAAGTTTGATGTCTCTTCCATGTAATGGAACTTGATCAATGTGGTGTTGGTTTTTTGACGTGAACATACTTTGTCCTTTCAACCCTATCTGACATATCTGGGCCGGACGGTTATTTTCAGAACACAATTCGTGTTACCTGTCTGTCTGTCTGTCTGTCTGTCTGTCTGTCTGTCTGTCTGTCTGTCTGTCTGTCTGTCTGTCTGGTGAAGAGGAGCTACGGTTAGAATTGTCAGTTATATGGAGTCATGAGAAAGTTATTTATTTTTTCTTTTCTGTAAGAGCTGCTGCAGGTTCAGTTGTGGAAAATCTGAACGAGCCTGTTAAGTCTGCACTGCATAAATCGGATGGTGATAGTCAGTAGATTCAGAAAAGATGATGCTTTACAACAAGCGTTTAAGCAGATGGATATGAATATTTCCATATTTGACATTGAATATTGTTAGATAACATATTTGGAAAATGTTTAGAAGCCGTGCAGCTATCCATGACGTTCTATCAACTCACATCTTGTTGCTTATTCACATGATATTCATGGCTGTGATAAGGATTTTGGAAGCCATTCAACCAGTAAAACTTTGTGTCGCAAAGGAATGTTTGACTAAAATAACTAATTTATTAGTTTAAGAACTAAAACGATTTGTCAATTAACAGAAAATGTATCGTCAAATATTTTAACAATCTATAAGTTGTCCACTTTAAAAGCAAAAGAATGACAAAAGTTTGCTGATTGTAGCATTTTTTAACGTGAGGATTTGTTGTATGATTCAAACAAGAAATTTTAAATAAAGACCAAAAAAATGTATTTGAAGATGTCAATGTGGCATCTGGGAAATGGTGATCGGCATTTTGCATCGTTTACTCTAAATTGTATCGACAAAGTGATTCATTTAGTCAATGAAGAAAACTGATAGGAGATGAATCCATGTTGAAAATGATCGTTCATTGTAAGACCCCATTTTTATTGAACTGTTCAGTTATTCAATTCAAGGTCTGTCTCCACACTGTTGGGGAGATAATTCACTAAATCCAGTTATTTTATTCTAAGTCACTCACACATTTGAAGACTCTGAAGAACACTATATTATATTTGGCTGCAAACTCTTCCTCAGATTCCTAAATTCCCAGAAACCATAATGAATGCATGTCATCGGTGTCTGCACTTGTTGCTTTCTTCTACTGACTATCTACTCGATATTTAACTGTTTTCTTGCTTTTTTTGATCCAAGACTGGGGTCATCTAAGGTACTGGTTGTACTGGTTTTTATTGTGTTTGGCCTTCAGTAATGTAATAAAAAGTTTAGGACACCAAACTCTGGACACTCAACCTACACCTCCTAGAAATAAAGGGAGAGAGAGTGGGAGAAAGAGGGAGGGAGAAACACCTATGAACTTAATTACCCAATGAATAATTAATGTTTGATTGCAGCGTTCCCCCCAGGCTGTCAACACAAGATAATTTATCATAAGATTATAATTTATCACTAATTGCTTTGGCAAGAGGTTTATGATTAGAATAATTTGCTTATTAAATGCACAAATTGTATTAAGCGGCAAACTTTTATGTAAAGTACGTATCGATTTTAGCGGCGCCCATACCGGCGGAGAGCGTGCCATCGAATTGCGTTTAATCGAGTTACACATTCGGGATTTAAAAATAGTTGCTTGCTTTCCATAATTTAGTTAAACAAAACAGGTGATTATTCTAATGCAGTGGGATGCGTTCGACCCAGGGAGCGATTTCTGCACAGAGAGAGGTGCCTCCGCATCCTCAAAGCCAAGAAAAGCTCAACAGCATCCTAAAGACTTAAGCTCCTCTGTGGATCCTGTTTACTCCTCTAAGCCGTAATGCCTATTTAGATGAGGAGAATTTGAATTGTTTGTCCCCGGCATAATGAATGTTTGTTTGTTGTCTGGCATGGAAATCTTTGTGGAGTCGTCACAGTATCGTAGCTGCGGGCGAGATAGGTGGATGGTTTTGTGTTTTCGGTGGCATCTAGAGCTCAGTGTTTGACTTTGAGTTACCGTGGTTACACACACTTATCAACACGACTTTTGTGATCCAATTGGACCAGATCCAAACTCAATTGTGTGTCCAAACTTTAGCCTGATTGGATAGTGATGTGATGTATTTTGTGGTCAAAGGAGCGCCTATAAAACTGAGGATAAACACTTTTCACTTTCTATAAATTCTTCACAATAAAAGTCCCCCTTTATTTTTGCTGCTTACTCTTCCTCCCTGCAGTATAAGTAGACTTTTTTTTATTGAAGAATTGCCTCCAACAAAGGTCAGCTTATTCAGTAATAATCACATTTTCCTGTAAATTCTTCACAATAAAAGCCCTGTGTTAATTTTGCTGCTTATTCTTCCTTTCTGCTGAATAAGGAAAAAAGCTTTGCTTTAGTGATAAACACATTTTAATTCCTGTCAATTCTTCACAATAAAAGTCTGCCTTTAATTTCCTTCCTGCAGTGTTAGTAGACTTGTTTTATTGGAAAATAGCTGCTAACAAAGCTTTGTTTATTTGGTGATAAACGCATTTCACGTCCTATAAATTCTTCACAATAAAAGTCACCCCTTACCTCTGCTGCTTATTCTTCCTGCCTGCAGAATGGTTGTTAAGAAAGCTCTGCTCATTCAATGATAAACACATTTCCTATGAATTCTTCACAATAAAAGCTTTTATTCTGAAGCAGCACATCTCGACATGGGGTTTTGTTGTTTGGATCCCACTGTGAGCATGAACTGATCTCGGAGTGTACAGACTTGAGAGTTAATCACAAAAGTTGCATTGTAAAGAAGAGTGTGACCACGACCTTTGTCTCCACAACAACTTTTAGTAATCACCCATCTGTTATGTTGATTTTTGCTTACTGTTTTACATTAACAATACACATATAAACTGTACTGACAAAAGGGAAAAGTGTTCACCAGCAGAGAAAGAGGAACCCTTAGCAGCAACAGATGCTAAAGATCCCAAAATTACAGCCTTAAAAAATGAATCATTCCCTTTGAAACAGTTTCAGTGAAAATCATATGTTGTAAGTGTCACAGAAATATTATTTATGTCGACGCCGCCTGCCATTTAAATTTAGAGACCACTTGAATCCGAGGCCCTGCGGACACAAAGATATATAACCGGGTGAAAGGAGCACTGAGCTCAAGACAAATGGAGCGTTGAGCTTTTCTGCTCCGTTTACACTGATTTATGTTCAGAAAAGGCCAAAGTACCAAATTATTATTTTAACCAACCGCCAGCTGTTAAACACAGAGGAGGATTTTTTTTAAGTGTAATGGCAGCATCTACTGGGAGTCACTGGGTATTAAAACAGCATGCATTTGTTATTATAGGAATAAGGAGCCAAGAACTGTTTCCACAAACCCAAACATGTTCCAGTTACAGGTGCCATTCTCTGAGAGTATCTTCAGCTCTATCCTTATTTTATTTTCTACACAACCTTAAAAACCACCATGTACATACAAGAGATGTAAAGAGCTAAAGACATAAATGGATCTGTATAAATGAGTAGTGTGTACGATTTGGCAGCATCTAGTGGTGAGGTTCCAGATTGCAACCAACAAAGATTTCTCTCCAGTGCCAAGCGTATAGGAGAACGACCGGGGACTACGAGAGCCACGGTTTGGTTTGTCCGTTCTGGACTACTGTATGGCGGTGCAACAGTGCTGCACGATTATGTCAACAATTATAATCACCATTATTTATTGCATTATTGTTTGATTTTATGGACAAAATATTATGTTTTATGTTGAGCTACATTCCTGCTTATGTGCAAATCTTTGCATCAAAATAAATAAAACTTAAAATGAAGGTTCTTCACTTGAAATCAGTGCGTTTTTTCTTTGACAAAATGAAACAAAAGTGAAACGAAAACATCCTGATTGGCCCCTGGTTGCTGGCTGTTAGTTTAGGAAGCGCTTGATTGGATATATATGTAGGTTTATCATATTAAATATTAATATCGCTGTTGATCCTGTTCATTTCATTTTGGGACGTCAAAAATCAAAGCTTGGATTTAGCAAATATACCAGTCGTGACTCATCTTTTCTTGGTTTTGCTTGTTCCCACATTCCTAGCCAATAGGTGTGCATTGTTTCACACTCCCATGATACATCTGATCTCCTCTCCATCATCCTCAAATCTCCATGATGCATTTATATTTTTTTACGGGGTTACATTATGTTTCTATTGTGTCGTCCATCTTCCTTTTCCATCGTGATATACTGATACAATCACACATCGTTTTGATATTTGTTGTGTCTGTTTTTGAATCCTGCAAACTACAAATGAAGACTTTAAGAACACATCATTTTGTCATATTAAAAAGTACACACTGGAATTATTGAGTACTGTGCATAACGATCTTTTTCCGGAGACAAAACGAACACGTGAGCATGCATACTGTGTCTTGGCATTTGGAGGATGCAGAGGAGACGAGTGGGCTGCTGGAAGCGATGTGTGTTCCTCATCCTGCTGTCCAATCAATGTGAGAGGAGCGAGGGAGGGGGGGGGGAGAAGGGCTGAGGGGCCAGCATAACACTTTGTAACACTCTCACCTCTCAGTGTGTGCACACGTCACTAAACGTTACTCTCACACACACACACACACACACACACACACACACACACACACACACACACACACACACACACACACACACACACAGACCTTTTGTCTCCCCCAGCTGGGAAATAAAAAGGATGTGTGTTTGTCGGTGCAGCTGTAAGGTGGAGGTGGTCTTATCAGATCTCAGTTCTGGTGGCGGTGACGTGGACTACATGTGGCACACATTGGTCCTGGTTCTGACGGCCCGTATTAAAGGGCCTGGCAGCCGTGTTGAAGCCGTCAGACAGCCAATCAGAGGATCGATGGCAGCCGTGACTCGCCCAATGACCCACACTGTTATCTCCTCAGGCCATCCTCCCCCATCCTCCCCCGTTTCTGTCTCTCCTTTTTTCTTTTTTGCCTTTCACTGCCTCTGCCACTTCTTCACTTCATCAATCGGTAAAAAACTTTCCACCTTCTTTCTCCCTCCCCCTCCCTCCCTCCCTCCCTCCCTTTTACTGGCAGTCTGGGTTTTTTTTTTTTTTTTTTTTTTTCTGGTCTAATGAACCTTGGGGGTCTCAGGGCAGCCGCTGGGTTGATTAGGATCCTCATTAAAGAGAGGACCAGACCAGACCAGACTCCTTCCTCCCTCTCTCCCCCCCTCTTCTCCGTCCATCTCCCCCTTCCCTCCTCCCTCCATCCTGCCCTGTCACACACAGAGTGGCATTTTTAATTACCGCTGCTCATCATAAAAAGAAAGACCCATTACACATATATCGGTGTGAGTGTGTGTGTGCGTGTGTGTTGTTGTCTGTCCTCCCCCTTTTTTCTCTCCTTCCTCACTGATCTATTGTAATGAACTCAGTGTGCGGTGTAAACTCCATGGGAAGGCTCATCATGAAAACTGGCCAGACTAGTTGGCATTTTTTGAACACAGTGAATACACACATAAACACCGCAGACTTTAATGTTCGTTTTTAGACGCACTTTTATGCTTCCAGAAGGCAGTAATGAGCAAAAAAAATAACTTGTTTGGAGAGAAAAAAGTGCAGTGGGAGGAAGAAAGAAAGGGGCAGATATAAGGGGATAGAAAAATAAATGAGGTGGTTTAATAGAGTTTAAAGGGTAAAGAAAAAGAAGAAGAAATGGAAATAAAAGGGTGGAGGAAGGCGGGGTTAAGTCTGTGGCTTTTGCTGTTTGTGCCCAACGACGGAATCAGATGAGATCAGCGCCGCTCCAGAGGACCCTCGGGGGCCAAAAACCAAATCTGATTATGTCGCCTGAGAAGACTAATCTCTCTCAAATCTGTCTTCGTCTAATTCCAAAAACAATACTGTAATCTCCTCCAGTGTGTGTGTGTGTGTATGTGTGTGGTGCTAACAAGGGTCATACACTTGGATTGACTGACACTTCACATTCTCTAATATCACTTGTGAGATCACATGGAAGTTGTAAATATCACTAATGAGCTACAGCTCCTAAGTGATTAGTTATAAACTCAATTAGTGGCCTGATAATCGTCTGAATCGCCATTTTTTTGTGTTTTCTTCTTTATTCAGTCTGACCCGTTGGTGCTTTTTGTTTATTTTGCACCAACCAATCAGAAGTGAAGCATCTTCAACAAGTGTAATGTGGAAACTTCGAGGCCTCACATGTTCATATATTCAATATTTGTCAATCAGGGAGAAGTAGTAGATGTAATTGGAAGGATTTTAACACATTTATTTCCCAAGCTAATGATATTATTTCTGTTATTTGATGTTGCTGGTCACACACAGGTGGTCATTTAAGTGGGTCCCCAATGATATTTGTGTTTTTATGACAAATTTTATGAACACATTTTACCAAATAAGAAAATCAATATATTTTAAAGAATACCTTTTATTTATATTTACATCAAAATGTCTTAATATGTATAATTAAATAATATTTCAGAATCTGAAAAGAACATTAGCTACTGTTTGAATTGAATAGTTCAACAAATGGGCTTTTCCACTTTCTTTTTAAACTGATATTGGATATCCACCCAATACTGACTCTAATAGTTGGATCAGTTATCTCTGGCATCTATTTTTTTCTAACATTTTATTTAACAAAATCAGGTGAGCGTTCAGGTAAAGTCTGAAACAAAGATCTGATTGGCTGTTGTTGTATTTTAATCACTGAAAAAGAAAATATCACATGTCTGGAACCAGACTCAACTTTAAATTGAATAAAACTCTAGTATTTGTCATGTAAAATCATTGTTAACTGAATAAGTTTTTTGAAATGTTTGCATTTTGGACCGTTGGACTAAACAAGATATTTGAAGACCCAGAGCCCCAACGTGAGATTGGTATTTTCACAATTTTCTGACCTAAACTGATCAAACGTAAAAACCAATGGACTGATTAATCTGTACCGAAAATATCATTTATTGCAACCCTCATTAAATTTGAAATTCCTTTTCTGACACGTCTTCTATAGTGTGTATACGTATATACGGTCCAGTAACCTCTTTAGTAAGTTCTGTTCTGAAACGCTTCCTCTCATAGACATGCATGCATGCGTGCACACACACATATTCTGTCACAATGCATTAGATATCAGAACTGTTCAGTGAGCAATCAGATAAGCAGCACACACACACACACACACACACACACACACACACACACACAAGAGTGCCTGTTCTGCTCACTGACTTTCCGTTAGCACACCGGTCCACTAATTAGATTCCATTAAAGGTGGCGTTCATAACTTCGGAGGTTTCTTTGGCATGACACGCCACTCGATGTTAAAAATACCGCCAATTAGACACAGCTTCAACACACCATCACGTCCGACCGCCCAGAAAGATGAGACCTCTCTCTGCCTCGACAGGCGTTCCACTTCCCACCCACCAGCCCCCGAAAAGTTTTTATCTCCTGTCTGTAATGGTCTGGCAACTCCTGGAAAATTGAGCGTGGTAGATAGAAATCATCCTCGCAGGGGGTCGAAGGAAGAAGAAGAAGAGGAGGAGATAGAGAGGGTTTATCAGCAAAAAAGCAGCGCTTTTGGGGATTTAGCGGACAAAGTATCGGGCTAAACTCCCCAGGTGCATGATGGGAAGGCAAAGCAGGGGGCTTTTCCTCTGGCTAAATATCAGTGTTGTCTCCTCTTGTTCTCTGCTTTTGTCTCTTCATCTTTTACCTGTCGCTCTCTCCTTCAATGAAGCACCTGCTATTAGCTTAATCCTGCTAACTAGCGATAGCGCTTCGTGACAACATCTCAACCCCTCTCCTGTCTTTCATTTTGAGAATTGAAGGAGGGATGAGGAGGAGGAAGAAAGCGTTTGGTGCACTGTTTCTTTTTTGTGTACCCCCCTCCCCCACCTCCCGTCTCTGCAGCTCCGTCTGTCAGCACGCCAGCAGCATCTAAGCTAACCCGGGCCCGCATCGCAAATGTCACCCGGTGCATTAGCATTTAGCCACCGCGCTCCGCTGTCAATCTGGGTTTATCTTTGACACCCCCTATGGTCTCTCACCTTAGCTCCCAGTCCTCCCTCCCCCCTCCCCCAGCTAGTCATTGTACTAATAAGGCAGTGGGGGGGACAGTAGAATTTATCAGGGCTAGACACTCCCGCCCCGGCAGCCATTACTCATCCGCGGACCGGGACATGCCAGCGGTGGCTAATTGCTTTCTTTAACATTGGCACGTGTGACATTCAGCGGCGTCTTCTCCGGAGGAGGATCTCCTCACGGCGGCCATAGTGCGGAGAGGTTTCGATGCACCTGGTTTCTTAATATACGACACAACGCTGGTTGCACTGGTGCTTCCTATTCTCTCAGTTTGGTACAGCATGGTATTAATTAGTGGTGGAAAGTAACTAAGTACATTTATGCAAGTATTGTACTCAAGTTCAACTTTGATGCTACTTTCTACTCCACTTCATTCAAGAGGGAATCTTTGTACTTTTTACTTCATTACATTTATATATGACTATATGAAATACAATGCAATGTATACATGTATATTAAATTAAACCTTCCAACAGTATAAAAAAAGGAATAAAATTGGTTCTACTTTAGCTACAATATTAAAATTAGAGATGCACCAATACTGATAGTAATATCCGTACAATACCGTCTCATATACCTGGATCGGGTACTTTGACAATTAGCCAATTTGGTATTTTATACTTTTATTTTAATAAATAACAATTCAGTAATTTGTTACATTAGTTTTACAAAATTATGAAAGTAATGTTTAAGTCGAGCCTGATGTCACTTTACGCATAAAATAATAATCCCAGTCACTTCCACACAGTGAGGCATGCAGTTTATTTATTAATGTAATAAAGTAAACAAACAATATGTATTATTAATTAAATAATGGTATAAGATCGGTACTCGGTATTGATACCCAAAGCCTCGGTATTGGTACGACATTGGGGCTGAAAAAGTCAGATTGGTTAATCCCTAATTAAAATGCATTTTACATGTAACTGCATCAATAATAATTCTCAAATTTTGTAATATATAATAATGTAACAACTAAAGAGCCCATGTGGCTGCACAGTGAGTACATTTTCTTGATTCTATACGTATTAACTTTTACCTAAGGAGCTGGAAAGTAGCAATAGCTTGCTGACCCCGCGACCCGGCCCCGGATAAGCGGAGGAAAATGGATGGATGGATGGATGGATGGATAAGTAAGATTTTGAATGCAGGATTTTAACTTTAATCGTAGAATTAGTACTTACAAAAATAATAGTCTGTCGACTGCTTAATTTTGGAACATAGTAATTGCTAAATGCATCGTTTTGTAAAGTTTTGAACCGCTGCACACTCACAAAATACAATCCCACATGTGACCATTTTCACTGAGAATCTGTTACCCTGAACAATGTCTTTTTTGGCCTTTTTAATGGACCGTTAACACAAGTCTTACTTAACCAGATGAGCAAAAGCATTTTCCTTTTGTTTAAATGACCGAAAAGTGATTGTTCCTTTTACGCTGACGGGGCAACCTTTTGTGTTCCGTCCTGCAAAAGTGGAACAAAAAAGGATCTGCTGAGGTGACCAGCTGGTAAATCCAAAAAAAAAATGATTTATGTTTAAACTTAGTTTGATAAATTGCAGATGTTGGACCTTCATTATGGCCACCACACAAATCAGTCCCTGGAAACCCCTTTGCATGGCTCGCTTCATATTCCTCTTAACGTTAAAGTAAAGGTAGGCTCAGAGGAATCTGATATAGGCGGCAAAAATTGTACAATAAGCAATTTCTCTTTGTTGTGAGCAAAGGGGGATTATTCATCAAAGCGATGGCGGCATGGTCCAATATCTAACAAAGCTCCTTTTGTTTTGTTTGGTGGCAAAAGATTAATGAACAGACTGGACTGACATTTCCAGCAGGAAGGACATTGATCTGAAGGCCTTCTGAAGATCCTCATTGTCCTGTTTACCCTGCAAACAAAAGATGACAGTGAGGAAATATGTACGCTATCTACACACCCATACGCACACTCGCACACAGTCACTAATCCAAAGGGCAAACTCAGAATTTCATAAGCTACTATATTTGTTATTAATCAGAAGCTCCTTCATAACATCTAACACCCCTCTGTTTTGACGTGTTTTATTTAAGTAACTGACTGGCGCCTGCTGATAGGATTTTTTTTTGGCATCAGTGGAAAGTCAACAGGGACCTAAACCATTTCTTTTGGGCATCAAAAACACATTGAAGCTATTTGGTTTGCTGACCTACAGTAAGAAACAAGTAACAGAACTTTTTTGAGAGAGAGAATTTAAATGTGCCAACTGTCTTGATTCCCCGTTGACTTGATCTAATATTGAAAAACAAACGCTGACTGTTGCCAATTCACTTTTTAGATGTCCCCTTGATTTTGGCAGAAAAAACAGTTGAGCCCATTCTGCACCATTTACTTTATTTTATAATAACTTTGTGGGCTTCAAAATGGCATGTTGTGGCATTTTTTGTAATTTCTTTTGAATCCTTGCAAGAAAGAGTATAGACCAACCATACTGACAGTGGTTTCCCTGGTGTTTAAGCCAGGACATTCATGCTCCAATGTCAAACCAGAGTCACGCTTCAGCACCTAATTGTACCAAGTCGCTCTTATCAACCCGAGTCTTAGAGAGAAACTACAGCCAGGTTAATAACCTCTTTGTGCTTCATGACTACATGGTCTCTCCAACTGTGCACCAAAGAGAGGCCCAGACATTTTTCCTCTTACGAGAGCTTCCGGAAACCACTGCGTACATTTGACTGTGTACTGTGTACATACGGCAGATACTGAGTACCAATCCAATTTTTGATTAATAAGTTGTTTGCCTCACTGTGTGGAAGAGACTGCAATCATTCTTTTATATGTAAGGCAACATCATGCTGGATTTAAAACCCTGCTTTCCTAACCTTGTAAAAACAAAAATTTAAATAAAGAAAAAAATTTAAATAATAAATCGAGCACAAGCAAATTGGTAACAGACATTCATAATTCGTCCTTCTTTGGCATAATGCTTCTGGAGATGTTTGGTTAAAGTCTGTTGTGTTATATTTTTGCCCCTCGAAACATTGGCTTTGCAGATATTGCAAGTAGCCGTAGAAGTTGTTGGTTTATCGAATGTGAAGTAGCTCTTAAACAGCTGACATGTTTGTTGTTGGCTCCTTAAGCTCTGCGGTCTACCAGCGTGCTGCTGATGGCATAGTTCATGCAAATGTATTCAATAGGGATGGGTGTTATTGATACTAGTACTGTTAACCATGCTGTATATTGCTTCGGTTCCTAATCGAAACTCTTATCAGTTCTTTTTGATTATTTTGTGAGGAAATTGACAGTTAATTAAGACAAAGAATCAACATTGCTTTATTATTCTTATATGTAAACAAACGGCAATACAAGAACTGCAGATAAACAATTAGCTTAGCCATTAGCTTCCATTCATCAGCCTATTCTCTTTATCAAACTCCGTATGATATTGCTAACGTTATCTTCACTGGACGAGGAAGGACGGCTGCTCGGAAAAAAATAGTCAAAAACTTTGCATTTCTGCAGATTTATGTTCTGCTTGTTGGCGAAAAGTTTTGATAAATTCCTGATATTACCTCCATTATTTGTAATGAGAAGTTTCAACATCGACTGGGGTAAAACGTAGCCTCACTTGTGATCTTTTTGTGTTCTCTCTGCGATGATGTGTGACAGAGGGAGGAGGTTTGGGACGAGGACATCTCCCTCCGTAACTTCTAAAGTACCGATAGCCGAACCGTTAACCCCACCCTTATCAACACCCTTGTTTTTTTTACTAATTTAGAAGCGGTTCCTGTTTAGACCTGGGTTTTGGAATGCATACCTACTGCGTTGAGACATTCAGGGTAAACATGAAAAAGAACGCAGTTTGGAAGTTTAGTTGGTAAACGATGTTAAATGCAGAAACAATGCCTCACGATTTGGTGCCAGCTGTTCTTCAGAATAACTCTTTGTTTGGATGTATTTCTGTCCAGCTACATCAGTGGACTGACTCTGTGCTGAAGGAGGCCAACATACTCCAACAGTCCGTGTTGTGTCTGAAGTAGAGAGCCAGAAACCTCAGAGGCCGACTGACCCACCGGGTCGGGTTAATGTCTCTTTGCCCCCCCCATGCCACTCATATTAACATAATCCAGTGCTGTCTGATTACCGAGCCTAATGTGGGCAGATGAAGGCCCGCTGCTGCTCCGCCAATCAAAAATAACGTCATTATGGTGGAATAATGGCTGCGGTTGCCAGTAAAACCAAAGGGAGGAGGGAGGGAGGGAGGGGAGGCAGAGATGAAGGGAAGACGGGGTGTTTTTATTGTCCCCGAGAGGTCGGTAAGATCCAATCAGCAGGGTGTGACTTACAGTCTGGGAGCTCCGAGCCCGTCCACAGCACCTCCCCTCCACTCCAACCATCGCCTACACCCACAGTCTGGGGAGCTGATGGAGGGGGAGGGAGGGGGGGGGGCAGCCTCCATAACGAGAGGAAAGGAACTGTACATAAACACGCTGGGACGACAATGGCCGCTCTTCTGTTTGATTTTCTTTTTTTTTGTGTGCAGTATGAATTAATAAGTGTGGATGATATGCATTTGTGCTTGCGCAGCAGCTGATATGGTGTGCATATCAGTGTGTGTGTGTGTGTGTGTGTGTGTGTGTGTGACGGTGTGAATGTGTGTGTGTGTGTGTGTGTGTGTGTGTCAGTATTTGGCCAGCTCTCCAGTTATTGCTTTTGAAGTTGTTAATTAAACCCTCAACCATCTGGTAGCTCAATGAAATTACACTGAGCTTCTCAGCCATGAGAAAAAAAAAAAAAAAACCCATGACTGACTGACTGACTAAATGAATAAATAAATAGATTAATAATTTAATAAATGCTTCAAATATCTCTTGTCTAAGCGAGGGGTAAAAAAAACAAGAAGTCTTATTAATGTAAATTCGGCGCTCTGTGCTGTCACCCCTGTTGAGTGCGTTCGTTCGTGTGTGTGTGTGTGTGTGTGTGTGTGTGTGTGTGTGTGTGTGTGTTGACGCCATGCGATCCTGAGCGTGCTTACGAGAGGCTTCCAGGTGAATCAAAGCGAGCTGTCAGCGCGCCGACCTTTGATCTCTCTCGATGTCTTCTTTCTCCCCCCCTTATTCTCCCTCCCCTCTGTCACATGCAGCGAGCCTCCACGCGTTGGTAGAAAAAGAAACACACACCTTGTTTGGATTTCTGCGTGGATGCATCCCTTTGTAGAACATGAGGGAACCATATCAGGAAGTAGGAATGGTATACTGTATTTAATCTTTAATGGCTTACCGCTGAGTGCATTCTGCCTCAGCTGTAATATAATTCAACATAATGTGCTCCACAACATGTTCTATAGTCTCAAATATGGCATGTTCCATATGGTTGCATGCAAAAAAAAAGTTGCATTTCTGCTCATATCCATGATGCCGCATGAATTCCCCATAAATAAAACATTTTTTGTTTTCGGGCTAATCATTTAATCTCAGTGGGTATCTTCAACTGATTTAAGTTAATTAAGGAAAAGGGAAAACCATAATAATTGAATTAGTGCATCTATAAGGGGTAATGTTAAAACGATGACTTTAATGCTAAATATCTCGATCTCGATACTGAAATGATACCGCGGCATGAATCTAAAACATCAGGAAAAGTAATGGAAGTTAGATGATAAAACATGTATTATGTAAATAAAAGACATAGTATGCAGTAATATAATGTCCCCTTTAATTTATGGGAACATTATAATTGGTCGTTTTTATTTTGATGATTTTTGAACAGAGTTCTGCTGATCCAGATACCAGCTCAGAGGTTATGACCTGCTTCAATCTTATTTTAAACTGACTGAGCCACTGCAACCCAAAATACAGATTTGGGAGACTTTTCAGTCGTGTTTCATTGGAAAATCCAAGATCATCCTAACTGTCTATTTGAACGGAAGCATCAGGTTAGAATACGCCACAAATGATGTCTTCCAAAAAAAAGGATCGTATTTCAATTTGGACATAAGATCCTGTAACAGTCGGGGTTTAGGTCCTATGATGATGCATCTTTTGAAACGATAGAAATATGTCAAAAGCAAAGATATTTTTCTACCCTTGTGTCCCTTTTTGATAAAACTTGTCAGCAAGACAACGTATCGTTCACGCCTTCATTGTTTCCCCGTCTTGACTTCTTCAATGCCCTTTTCACTTGCTTTAGTCAAACCGTCCTGACACGTCTTCAGATTGTACAAAACGCAGCAGCTTGTCTGATCTCACATCACTCCTATTCACGCCTCGCTGCACTGGCTTTCAGAGGACTTTAGGATTATCTTAATATGACACTACATGGTCTAAATCCTGCCTACATTTTGTATACCCCCGCACATCACTAACAGGCCACTGCAGGTCAAAACCTGAAGGTGACTGCTCTTTTGCTCTCCTAGCACCTGAGATTTTGGAACAGTCTCCCTCCTCATATTCAATCTAAAAAGCCACTTCTCTATGTTGACTTCTTCATTTCAAAGGTTTGATCTGCAGGCTGACTGGTTGCTGTATGCTTTCTGTGTTTGCAAGTGCTTTTGCATGTATTTTTTGGAATTGATTTAAATCTGTATATTTGTGTTGTGTTGCATTTTTGTTTTATATTCTTTTCTCTACTGATGTTGACGTAAAGCACCTTGTAACTTGTCCTTAAAGTAGCTGTTTATCTTATTTAGATGATTGTTTTTTTACAGTCATTTTTAAAGATCAGTGTGATGTTTAGCAGTTTATTTGAAAAAATGACATATAAAGTTACAGATTATTCTCTTTCTTCTTCGCTATTAAAAAAGCAGACTTCAGTGTAATGTCTTTCAATCACCTATGTGTCTTTACCAGCTATACTCTTTCGATAACACCTAAAGTGATGCATTCATTGTAGGGATTGGTTCATGCTTCTATAACATTAGATTTCTCTGTAGCTGTAGTGAAGAGTGTAAAGACACAGTCGGGCTCCTGCTGTGACTGGGTGCGTACAGACACTGATACTGTGACTGACAGACTATTGTCTGCTAAAGTGGCTGTAATAACGGTGTCTCTTTGACAATTCAAGAGACAGACAGGCAGAAACAGAAAGAAAATTATTTACAGTAACGTTGGAAAAGTCAAGTCATTGTGTTGACGCCAATCACAGTTTTTTGTAGAATGCAAGAACTTCAAAAACTCTGCTACATTTAAATAAAACTAAAGCTTTTCCATTTTGCCTCCCACTTGTCTGTCTGTGAACAAAGTCTACAACTTACTGTTTCACAAAAACACAAAGCTACTCTGAAAAAAACATCTAGGGGAACATTACTTTTTCTAATTTGTTCCAGCTCTAGTTATCACTTACTTAATGTATGTGTTATGACGTTTTCATGTCATTGTCTGGTCAAAGTACAAAGTTGCCACTGGATTTATATGAAAAATGATTATGTGAGCAGAGAGTTTCTGATTCAATAGAACGAAAATAACTTGCACAGGACAAATTCATTCCAAACATGAGCAGAGGACGTTTTTTCTTGCAACACAATGAATTCCTTTTTGCATTTGCATCTCCCACGCTTTATTTGTCCCCTCGTCTAAAAGGCTTATGTGTCAGCACACAACCCATTTGTGCTATACATATCGCCTGCTCTCTCTGTGCCTTCGGGTGGTGATGATGATGATGATGGTGATGCTGATGCTCTCCGGACTAAGCAGCCTCTTATTAAGACGGGTCACTTAGAGATGTACCTGGCGAGCAACGACTGTCTCGATTGCATGTTCTCCTCGTCTGTGCTTTTGCTCTACAAGCTGGCATTTAAGCGTGACCGCTGACACTGCAACAACTTGTCATTTTTAACTGTACCGCAGAGGCACATTTGTTAAAGATGGGAGTGGGAGGCTTTAACCTGAGCCAGCTGGGAGACAAAAAAAAAGAAGACAGTTTTGTGTGGTCAAGAGCGAGATAAATATATGAGAGGTCTGCAATGGGAATAAAAGGGATAACAGAGTGAGAGTCAGAGTTATAGATGCTGTCATTCGTTGCTTTAGGTGGAAATAACAGGAAAAAAGACAGAAAACCTCCAGTTCTGACGACTAAAGCCACTGCAGAAGTGCGACTCCTCTGGTTGTATAGAAGTCTGTGAGAAAATGACTCTACTTCTCTCTTGATTTATTCCCTCAGTAAACATTGTAAACATGAGTTTATGGTCTCAATCTCTAGTTTCAAGTCTTCTTCAATACAGCATGATGTTCATTTAGTAAATGATGCTCCATTTAGAGTCAAACAGACCATAAAGCAGGGTATGCTTTAGGGCGGGGCTAGCTTTAGATTGACAGGTATCTACAAGAGACCTCTACGTCACCCCTCAGCTGTCCAAATATGGTCTCTTCCATTCACTGGTTGCAAAAACCCAAGATGGCGACGGCCATATCTCCAAACATGAGGCTGCAAAATGGCAGTCCGCAAACCAATTGGTGAGGTCACGACGACAATGTCTACACAGTCTATGGGATGGATACAGAAAAATGCACATTAAAGGTAGGTAAATGAATTGGTGGGTGAATTATGGCTCCCAGTTGGTGATTATCATAACACATACAATCTCCAGTACCAACAAAATCAAAAGCAAGACACACTCTCCCAATGAATTGCATCAGATCGCAACTAAATATCCTTTGAATGCACTTTGTGTCAGCTTTAAAAGGAGGCTAAACGTGTAAATAAACACATATACACACACAAACATATAAATGCTTTATTATAAAAAAGTATCATTCAAAAAGGTAGCGACTTTCACAAAATGGAGGGCATAACTGCGAAGCATAAGTATGTAGAGGCATTAGTCAGTTCTCCCCCTCTCCGTTGGTTTTTTCCTCTGTTGTTCTGTGATGAGATTCCATTAGACGCCATTAAATCTCTGCCTAAGAGCCCTCTGAAGCTTCACAATTACAGAAATAAAAAAAAATAAAAAAATCACAATCCTCATTGAGCGCTCTCCTGCATTAGGGTTTGCCGGGGAGTCGCGTGGGAGCTGTTACACGGGGCCCCGGCGCCGACCGAGTCAGAAGGCTCTGCAGAGCCGCACAGCGCGCCTCATTAGAATGACTAAGAGCCCGAGTGAAGGCCCTTATGTGGAAGCCATAATGGAGCGGGGCTCTTGTGCCGGAGCCGTAATGGAGGCTCTTGTGCGGTCGCGCTCGTCTCCCCCTTCGCACGGCAGAGGCTTGAGCTGAAACCGCATGGCTGGAGAGGTGACCCCCCCCCCCCCCCCCAGAACCCACCCATCCCCCCGCAGAGTGGCCGCTAAGGTGCTCTAAACAGTGTGGTTATTGTGCTGGCTCTCTGGTCACTGAGCACACTGGTCTGTCACTCAGTGAAGTATGCGGAGGTGGTTGGTTAAAGGGACATCTGATCAAGTAAAAGGCCAATATATCACTTTGATTCTTTTTGAAATTGCCACTAGGGGCTGCTAAAGTTTGGAATTTTAAATTCTACTTATAATGGTTGTAAGGCAAGAGGTTGTTCTCTCAGATAAAGGTTGGGAAATTCATATTTGATCATCAAAACAGCACAATTGTACTTAAGGCGTTTTCATATTGGGTATGATTGATTTTGCCATACACTGCTACAGGTTGACCGGTGGCTGATATAATAACGTTGGTTTGGTGCAGGAAAATCTACCCATAGCAGATTAATGGGCTGATGTCTATGTAAAGCTCATCGTGTTGCATCGTAGATCCAAGAAATAACTTTTGTGGGGAGAAATAAAACGGCTAAAAAGTTTTAGCTCACATTTTCAAACATATGACATTAATGATCAATGTTTTTTTCATTAAGTTAAAAAAAAATACTTTCTGAAAAAAGACCATAAACTCATGTTTACAATGTTAACTGAGGGAATAAATCAAGAGAGAAGTAGAGTCATTTTCTCATAGACTTCTATACAACCAGAGGAGTCGCCCCCTGGTGGACAGGAGAGAGAATGCAGGTTTGAACACACTTCCTGAGAAAAAGCGATCCCAAGACCATACACTGGAGTCGACCTTCCCGTTATGCCTACTATAGTTAACATTTTTGGAAACAAAGTCAACAAAAACCTCTCACTTGCTTTCTTACTTTATCACCCGGGTGCTGCATGCGTTTGCAGACCTCAGAGGAGACCGGCGGTGTTGAGAAACGCCTTTGCAATATCTCCTCGCCGACTGCTTACACGAGCCACCATTTCAAGTGGACCAGATGGTGTGGTCCTCACCAGTGAGATAGTGGACCATAAAATAAAGAGTGAATAGTCTTGGATTTTCTAAAGTCCAAAAAATCTCCATGTGTTGCATGGTGGTCTGAAGGCTGATTCAGGAGCCTTGCCAACAATATAATTCTGCCATTAAAAAAACAGATTTTCTCTGAGTTGTCAAAGGAAAGGAGAATATTAACAGCTTTTGTTTTTGCACTGGCATTCAAAAACCTTTTTAATAAAGTACCCGTAGGTTTAATTTAATCTTGGATAAACAATGATTCTTGACTTCCAAGTTCCAAGTCGAAACTTTTGATGAAATTATTCCTCATGAACCTGTTTAGCTCGTCTTTAATTCAGTCAGGTTTACCGCCGTTACCATGGATGTCTCTTTATAAATATATCCTCCGCTGTGAGGCTGACAAGCGCAGAGCTCTCGCAGCCTCTCTAATTTCCCTCCCTGTTAAATATCACTAGTCCTACTGCTGCTTAAATGCAACCCTGTTTTTTTTTCTGGCGGAGTGACATTTAAAAGAAACACAAGACCTTTTGCAGCACAGGCTCGGCGGAAAATGAAACTCCTGAAATCTCCCGCATGAAACGCTAAAGCTGTGCTTTAATTATAGGAGAGTTAAAGTTAAAACTCATATTCATGTCAGAGGAGGTGGAGAAGATTAATTTGTGCAGTCTAAAAATGGATGAAACATTTAACTTGTGAGGGAGGGATGCGTGTATCATTCTCGCTCGCTCCTGTAATATGGACGAGATTGTTGGCAGCGGTGAATGCCAGGTCATCTCGCTCTCTACTTTACTGTGCGTGTGTGTGTGTGCGTGTGTGTGTGCGTGTGCGTGTGCGCTTCCGTCTGCATCTCTATCTCAGTGTGTGGGCACATGAGCCGCAAAGCTGTTGCATGGCCTCATCGATTTCATGCCCTCTTCTCACATCTATTCACATCTCCCTCTCCGCTCACCTCCCTCCTCCTGGTCCTCCTCCCTCTCTTTTTTCGGTCCGTTGCCCATGGCGATGGCTCACCTCGGTAACCGGCGGCTGAGCAGGAAGTGGGAGGCGGGCCTTAGGCGAGTAGAGAGGACCTCCCGTGAGTGTTGTGTAAGGCGGTCACGTGACGGGTGGGCCTTTCGATCTGCGGCCCGGCGGGCTGGGTTGGGGGGTCGATGGTGAGGGGCTTGTTCGCTGCGGGCGGGGGAAAAAAAAGAAAGCGGAGGGAGTATGTTAAACATCCCATCGATCGGCCAGAAACCGCGGATAGAGAGAACACAAAAGAAAAAAAGAAGCTTGTGCGCATAAACTCCCATATCACACGGATAGATGGAATAAGAGCTTTAAATGTAAAGCCAGGGTTTTTCTCAAACAGCACCTTGCAGGGGTTTGTGTCTCTCTGCCAGATGTGAGTACTTTGGGAAGTAGGCCAGTGATTCCTGGTGGGGGGGGGTTCAGTGGGGTTATTGTACCAGAGGAGGCCCTGACATGATGTTGGCAGTAGGGATGCCACAGTGAGCAAATTTTCCCACCGGTTAATAAACCGATATTCGTTGATGATGCTCAATATCTGTGCCGTTCACTTTGATCTTTAACTTTAGTAGCCGGAGGTTAGGAGCTGCACTCAAACATTGTCAGTATATATATATATATAGTATATGTATATATACATATATATATAGTGACTTTGCTCTAGAAACAATATTAAGTTATATTTAAAACATTTTCTATAGTCTAT
This sequence comes from Anoplopoma fimbria, assembly GCF_027596085.1. NCBI lineage: Eukaryota > Metazoa > Chordata > Actinopteri > Perciformes > Anoplopomatidae > Anoplopoma > Anoplopoma fimbria. The sequence continues at coordinate 3,200,540 of NC_072471.1, read as the reverse complement.
ATATGTTTTTAAAAGCAATTATTTAGCCATGTAGAAGAGCAGAGTGATAAGAGTAGCTTCTAGTTGTAGTAAAATCCTAAAGATAACTCTCCCTACCTGTAGTTTAAAGGGGAGGGTAGATCTGAGGGGTATTTAGTTGGTTGCAATCTGCATCTTCACCACTAGATGCCACTAAATCCCACACCCTGTCCCTTTTTAATTTCAAACATGCCCAGCTATAGCATCCATGGCAATGCACACCAGAGTAACTGGCAGCGCCTTTTGTCTGTTTTCATGGTAGGATAGTCTGCAAGTATGCCGTGCGTCCTTGCGACCAAGCCTTTTTTTTGTGTGTGCGTGCACGTCGCTAGCTGGCTGCATTGGGGCTCAGTGCTTACTCAGTAATTCCCTGGTCCCAGGCTGTGTATTAGCAGCTGATCCAGCCGACTGGGCCAAGCATCCACATTCAGTCGGCCTGGGATCTGCAGCTCAGAGCAGGATGCTGCCCGGCTCTCTGATGCCTCCCTAAGCTCTCCAGCACAGAGCAATTTACTGGCACTGGATTGGCACAATCCATGTGTATGTCTGTCTGTGTGTGTGTGTGTGTGTGTGTGTGTGTGTGTGTGTGTGTGTGTGTGTGTGTGTGTGCACATTTCAGTTTACTCCTGCTTTTCAGTCGTCTTTTCTTGCCCGTTCACTACCTCGGTCATTGGCCTGTCCTGGCGGCGCCCCCTCGCTCTTCTTTCATGCCAAGCCAAGCTGACAGCGACACTAACAACCAGAAACGTCCGGATTCCTTCAGCCTCTGTTCACTAAAAATGCTGTCTGTCTTTCATTTTATTTGTGACGCTCCATGTTGGTTTTCATTCTTTGTGTGCTTTCTTGATTTGTCGTCTTTCATTTTGGGACGTCTGGGGATTCCCGTGACCTCATAGATGCTGAATAAAGACGTCTTATTTTGCATCTTTTTGCCACTTTGGTAATCTGCTAACAGGGTCCTGCTGGACTGTTTAGATTATGTACTCTGCTGTGTCATTTGTTGTGAGTTTCTGTCAGTGTCCATCCACGTCTGTCTCTCTCTGTGTGTGTGTGTGTGTGTGTGTGTGTGTGTGTGTGTGTGTGTGTGTGTGTGTGTGTGTGTGTGTGTGTGTGTGTGTGTGTGTGTGTGTGTGTGTGTGTGGTTAGGGCAGCCAGTCGGTCTGCCAGCCGGTCCAGTTCTCTGAAATGCAGCTAAATTGGCTCATTTATGTAAACATCCAGTCCAGGGCTGTCTCTCGCCCAACCTCGGCCTCAAACAACAAGTCTACAGGGGGAGCTTTGGAAGGCTCCGCGTTGCAGAACCGCAGGCATTGTTAGAAAGGAGAAAACAAAAACAAACAGAAGCATTGTTTGTCAGACGTATTGTGTTTTAGGATAATGATGCATTTGACGGAGACTTGTGATTGTGTCACGACATTGTTAGACGATGAGGTGAACTGCGTAGCGGCTTGTGTAGACGGAGTAATGATGAGAAAACAGAGCAGAAAAGTCTATTTGCTTTTGATCATGGCCTCCAGTGTTTGTGTTGTTTTCGATTTAATTCATAAGTTACATAAGACATTTGTATGAATTATATTTATATTCGTTGATTTTTCCTGACATAATTTATGTTTCTGTGCCGATGCAGGAACTACTTTGTGCTTCATGCAGCAATGCTATTTTTGGCTTTTTTTTAAGAACTATATAAGTCATATAACAAAATAAAACATTGTGTATTTACTGCCATACCATACCCAAATATTTACCACATGGTAACTGCTAATAGGCACTGATATTTTACCCAAATTCACAGTTAGAGCTTGGCTAATCCATTTGATCAGAATGTTCTCCCACATGTTACAACAACCCAGAGAGACTAAAAAGTTAACACACTGATGGTTCAGCCAAAAATAACAAAAAGAAGGGAAAACACCCAGACCAACCCAAAAATGGTTGTTGGATCTGGGTACCCTGAACCAATATTCAGTTCTGAGAGCTGAAGTTCCTGCCACCTCTTTAATGACTTCCCTCAACCAGATACACCTGAGAGGACACAAAGGTAAAGCAAGAGTTAAAGCATATATCACAGCAAATTGGGAACATGTAACTAATATGATAGGAATGCAAACAAAATGAAAAGGCTGCAGCTGGAAGACCTACAGGACGAGGAAATGTTGTCGCCGTTGTAGGAAATGTGAATGGAAAAGCTGAAATCTGGCCAAGAAATACCCCGTTAGAGAGAGGTTGTTGAATGTGTGTGTGTGTGCACAATAACGTGTTAGATTCTCTTTTTTCGAATAGGCATCTTTTATTTTAAAAAAAAGATACATTTTGTGAAACTGTTGTCTTTTGTAGGTCTTTGGAGGCCATATCACATTACATTACATTACAGTCATTTAGCAGACGCTTTTATCCAAAATCAGTAGTATATTACATATCATTCACCCATTCACACACTGATGACAGGCTACCATGCAAGGTGCCACCATCAGACTCTAACTAACATTCATGCAACATCCAGTCCACACTGATGGCAAGTTTTCGGGAGCAACTTGGGGTTAAGTGTCTTTTTGAAGCCGGGTATCGAAGGACCCTCTGATTGGAGAACTACCTTGCTCTCCATATCACCCATCCCTAATTACATTGAGTAGTCTGATCTATCCCTGTGGCAGCTCAAGCAATGGAGGCAGTAAAGTTAGTTAGTTGCCACAGTTCCTGTCTCTCTCAGACATCAAATTCAAAATGTTGGGGCAAACATGGGGCAAAAATTGTTATTTTAATATATGTGAAAGTGCATAAAGCCTTGGTGGTTAAAGTATCTTATTGTAGTAGTATTAACATGTGATGTCCGTTTGTACAGAGAGATGGAGTCATTGTGAGGCTCGCTCCAGTTCTGTGACGGATCATCACTTACAGCCAGCTGGTTCGGCTTAAAGCGGACAGCAGGACTGAAATCCAGTCAAATTTGTAGAGTTTAGTGGAATTGGTGGATCTTACCCTGGTTCTAATCCTCCGGTCTTTACTCATAGCTCTTCAAAATAAACCTAACTGAGCACATTTGGCAGCATTCCTCTAATTCAAGAATTTGCTCATGATGCTTTGAAAGTTAGGTGAACACAGCGCACAAGAAAATCTACAGTTAATTATTGCACAAGTTCCCTTTTTTTACCCTGTTTATGCACAACATCTATCCTCAGTGGAGTCCGCTCTGCATTCATAGCAGTAATATTAATTTCAGAAGCCGGTTTCAACTGAGCATTACCACATGAGGCCTAAACAGGGAAGGAAATGCTGCAGCGTTGTGTTTGAGCTGCTAATCTAAAATGTTTTCCCACTCTGAGTGTTTGGTGAACACAATCTACAACCACTGCAACCGATCGTAGTGATATGAAACTGTTGTTCCTACTTCATATGCTAGAGATGCACTGTTTTAAGCTGATTGGCCATGACCAGTATCATATTTCCAATGATTTGCCAGTCGCATTTACACGCGTGATGATAAGAAGACATAAAGCTCGCAATTTTGTCTAAACTGCAAGTCCAAAACAGTTCAGGTGTGTCTATATAAAGAAGATTTATTCGCTTTGTGGCATAAAAGTGAGAAGAAATAACAACAAAAACAAAAGAACAAAAACAACAACAACAATAGAACGTCAGTATCATCTATTGGCCAATTTAACATTGCTATCGGGTCCAAAATTTCACAATATGTGCATTCTTAATAAGAATAATTGATACGTTTACAGAGAGTAGACAGTCATTAAAGCTTTAAGGCATTTTTCCAGCAACAATACCAAACATTTGTTGGTTTCAGCCTCTGAAATGTGCCGTTTGCTCCTTTTTCTCTGATTGACATCCCTTACAGTGGAATATTGTTGAATCTTTTTCCATATTCTCTGATATTATACAAACCAAACAACCCATTAGCCGAAATAATAGAATGACAAATGAATTCATAATGAAAAGGGACTCTCATTTCATCGTTCAGCTCTGAGTTTGACACTTTATTTCTGGCTCTTGGATTGGCTGACAGTCAGCAGCCCACACACTCCAAGCCCTCTTGTTAAAATAACAATCCTGGATATTATTTTTCATTATGCTCCACATTCCTTTTTTTCTTCTTCTTCTTCTTCTTCTTCATCACAGGTGCCAGAAATTCCATCTCCCAGATTAGCTCACTTGACATTTGACAGATCAGAATACATTTGAATATATCTTAGCTCGGGATTGTCTCCATGTGTGTTTGTGCCCTGGCATCCGTCAGGACCCAGCTGTGTTGTGTGTCTCCTCCATCACGGGGAAGTTAGCTCTTTGTGAGGTAATTAAAGTGGAAGCATCTGTTCCAAACGCTGCACGTCTCGCACCTGAGCTGCTCCCGACTCGACCAGGCAGCCGGCGGTCGGGCGGCCTTCTCTGCTGAGGCCGAGGACACGCGACACCGACCCGCGTTCTTCGTACGGGTTTTCAATATCGGGGCCGAGACGCTGCTGGTTTGTGGCAGCTGTTCATGTGATCTTGCCCTATGTGAGGATTCAGGAAGTACTTTGTTCTGGCACAGTCATTGTTATATATCAGTCGTATCTGGATTAAACCAAACAGCCTTGGATGGCGAACAGAAGAGGAAAGAATCCAGAAAATATTGTTTAAAAAAAAGTGTTTTCAGACTTTCAGGTTTGCCTTCACCTTAAACTCATCTATCTTGGTCCTTTCTTTCCATTTCATTGTTAACTTACTCTCTTAGTGTATGATTTGTCGATACATTCATAACACCCTTTATTTACCGCTTGCACATGCACTTTGCTCCTTTACTCGCTGTTGTGTGTAACATTGAATTCACACCAAACAAAGACAGCTTTGACTGAGTGTCAGTGGTGGAAGAAGATACCACACTGTAAAAATACTCCACTACAAGTAAAAGTCCTGCATTCAAAACCTTACTTTAAAGTAAAAGTATGTGAGTGTTATCATTACTTTTATTGTAGTTTAACCTGTTGTTTATTTTCTCGATTTATCTTTTAGTTTGATTCATAAAATGTCAGACAAATTGTAAAAAATGTCAAATCATTATTTTCCAAAAGCCAAGATGACGTCCTCAAATATCTTGTTTTGTCCACAACTCAAAAATATTCAGTTAACAGTCACAGAGAATTAAAGAAACCACAAAATACCCACATTGAAGAAGCTTGAATCAGAGAATTCTGACTTTTTCCCGTTAAAAAAATTACTAAAACAAATGAATTGATTATCCAAAAAAATTGTCGGTTAATTTGATAGTTCACAACTAATTGATTTTGTTATCAAGTTGCAGTTGTAATAATCAGATTAATGTACTTACAGTATAAAAAGTAACATCTTCTCTTCTGTTTCTGCTGCATTAATGTGCATGTTTCATGTTTTAAACTGTTTATACTGCTGGCTAGTTTAGACTACCGCAATGCATCATATTCTATAAGATATGAACCAAGTATTGTAGTCATAACCAGAGACAACAGGAAATGGGAATGCGGCACAATAATCGTTTTATCTTTTTTTTCTCTTAATAGTTTGAAGCCAAAGTACTTATTGAAAAAGAATGTAATAATTGCCCTGCCATTGAATCTATTAAAGAAACACTGATAAGTGTCAAGAAGCCTCTGAACATTCTTTGCACTTATGTTAAACCATCAATACCTACATTCTGTCCTCGTATTCACGAGCAGCTCAGTATGTTCTCTACATCAAGCCTTTCATCGTATTAGCTGAAATGTTTTCCCTTCTATTATTTCATCTGTCTGCATCAAACATTTCTTCTGACTTTGATATTTCCACACAATAAATAAGCCTTCCGATGCATAATATAGTCTCTTAACTTACAGTCTGTATCTGGGGATTTAACTTTATTTTGCTTGTTGTGTTTTATAAGCAAACATTGGACCATTTTTACAGAATATTGTATTGTATAATGTGTTCCATAACAGACATGGCATGAGATGCACAAACTGTGGCATGCAGGAACGTATAATAGAAGATATAAACATCACTTCTCCTGCATTTCCTCAGGTGGGTTGGTATTTTTATCACTGCCTTGACTCTGGGTCGACATTGTAGCTGCAAACCTTTCAGAGCCCTTCAACTCCTCTGAAATCAGTTTGTCACCCTGTCTAGTAACAGACTGTTCAATGCAAGTAGCTTCTATGGAGTTAGTGAAAGCACACAATGTCCAAACCCTGCACTCTGATTTTTTTTGTTGTTGTGTGTCCAGACGGAGGTAATGATTTAACAGTCCCCTTGACTCCAGCCAATCTTGTTCCACATGCAGAGAAAACTGTATCAAACTCATGAAAATATATATTTGTTCCCGCCTGACTCTACGTTTCACATTTTTGCAGCACAGACACACAAACACGTACACAATTACAGTCAATTACACCTGCAGAGGAAAGAGAAACTCCATACGCCGTTTCACTTCCAGTCGGAAAAAGCCGAACTGATCACCTCCTACGCGGCTGCCATTCTCCCTCCAACTTCCCTTAACTGGAGATGGAGTAACTGTGGGGCCCCCGGCCGTAAAAACGCAAAGCCAAGTGTCAAAGCCGCAGGGTCGGCTCCGGCAAAGTGGGAGTGTGCGTTGGTGACAAAGTGTAACAGTATGTGTCTCCATGTTTGAACATAGCCCTGTCCTCCCTATCCTTTCCAATCTCGAGCACAGCGGTGGAGCTATCGCCGCGCAGGTTTACTCATCAACTCACCCGTGGAGCCCCTCGATCCGACGGGATGCTACATCAGTTCTAGTAGCGCAAAGTGTATGAGGAGCTGTGGGGGGACGTGCTGTTGTGACAGACTGCGATACGGAACAATTTAGAGAGCAGTACATTGTTTTAGTCACTTCCTCCAGATATTTGCAAGATCCTTTTTTCGAAATTAGCCGCGTAAGGAGCATGGTGTGATGTCCTGTGTTTGCATAGTTGCAGTGGTCACTCCTTCTTGGGATGCAAGAAAAAAAACCTAAAATGCTGCTGGTGAAGACACAACTTTCCATGATTTTGCTGCTTCAAAATAAAAAGCTTTTAAACGTCAAGATGATGGGGGACTTTTATTGTGAAGAATTTTACAGGAAAATGTCTTCATCATCGAATTAGCTGAGCTTTGTAAGCATCTGAGGTATTAGTGGACTTGAATAAAACAAGTCCACTAATACCTCAAGGAGGAAGAGTACGCAGCAAAACTAATTTTATATCATTTTTAGGGAATTAAATGTGTTTTATTCACGGTTTTAGAGGGGCTCCTGTGACCATTAATTATTTCTGATCAATAGCTCATAAGGCAGGTTGCATTGAAGTGTCTCATGACGACAGAGTTCTGATCTTGTGCATCCGATTACAAAAGTTACATTAGAAAGATTTAGTACCTAAATACAGATTAAACATGACATGAACTGTAGTATTTGTTGCTTTTTCAACAATTTAACAATAAGGCAAGTAAAAATAGATTTTGGGCTAGTAGATTTTTTAAACCACTATTCTGGAAACATAAATGTTAACCCTGTCACACCTCCACATCTTTAAACCCAACTCTGCAGCCGGGATTTTAACAAGACCTGACGTGCACCTTTCAGGCGACAACCTCCTGTTCTGAGGTTCTTAAAGCTGCATTCTCTCTAGTGTCCACCAGGGGGCGACTCCTCTGGTTGTATAGAAGTCTATGAGAAAATGACTCTACTTCTCTCTTGATTTATTCCCTCAGTAAACATTGTAAACATGAGTTTATGGTCTCAATCTCTAGTTTCAAGTCTTCTTCAATACAGCATGATGTTCATTTAGTAAATGATGCTCCATTTAGAGTCAAACAGACCATAAAGCAGGGTATGCTTTAGGGCGGGGCTACACAGTGATTGACAGTTGCTACCAGAGCCGTATCTCTACTTCACTCATCCGCTCTATTCAAGGTGCTGTTTTCGTCCTTGCGACAAACTCTTCAAATGATCGAGAGAGGAGAAAAAAGATGGAATAGAAGGAAACACCAGAGGAGTTCCATCAGCTTCGTTCAATCATCCATCATCACCAAAGTCCCCTGTGAATGAAAGGAGTCCAATGCATGTATGTGTGTGTGTGTGTGTGTGTGTGTGTGTGTCTGTGTGTGTGTGTGTGTGCAGTTTTCAGCCCCAGTCACTGTACTCTCAAAAGGCTCATTAATTATAGTTGGAGTCATTATGGAGATAAGTGTGAGCCTGACTGTTGGTGCCGACGATAAGAAGAAGAATTACCTGTTTTGGTGCTTCTGCTTTCTAATCAGCTGCCCATTAGAGATATCAAGGGACTTCTATTATCGCTCCTGTGTTCTTCCATGTCTCTTTCTCTCTCTCTCTCTCTCTCTGTTCGTCGCTCAGTGCATCCTCTGCAACCTATTCTGTATTCGATGTATATTTCCCATCATAATGTAATCCCAATAATCTACAAACTAGAGCACGTTCTTCATCATTCTATCCTTGTGAGGACAAACCTTCTACCTAAATATACAAATGCAAGAATGAATGCACGGCTACAACATCCAGCTGACGCACAAATACAACATCTTTATGACTGTTTTCAAATGAAACTGTAATTTGGAGAGATACGTCCGGTCCAGTGTGAATTCCTTCTGTCAGCTTCTTGCTCATTCTGAATGATGTGGATCTTCAGGATATTTAAACTGTAGCCTTGTGCGAGAGAATCAACTGAGTAAGTAAATACTGGGACAAAAATAATTCTCATGTTGATTTAAATTGTATTCACAGCTGACATTTCCCAGAGCCTTCCTCGGGGTGCGCTGGATTTGTTGCCGCTGCTCCTTCCTGCTGGGAATGAACTGTCACCACGTAGTTATCAGGTTTATTACTTAACCCTCTGACCTCCAAAAACCCGCCGGCGGGATTGACAAGTACGTTTTCCTGAAATTATCACCCAAAAATACAGTGTTTATCATATACAGAAGATTAGTATCGTCAGAATTTCACCTTTCTGACGGTCCTTGAACATATCTTACGTGACAGACACTCAGAAAAATAAACCAAAACGAAGCTTAGGATTGTGATTTTTCATCAGAAATGTTTTATTATACATCTCATTGAAAATGTTGCCCAAAATAAACCTTTTGCTTTATCCAGATACTGTTAAAAACGTAAAATTCTGAGCTCCTTAGAGCAACTAGGAAGCCATGATTGACTTGCCTGAGACCAACAGTCATGTGGCAACAATTCAGTGAAACTTGCAGTTACAAAATGTGACAGAAAGTAAAATGTTACAGGATCAAAAAAATAATAATGTACTTTTAAAATGTAAGTGTCCCTCCGTCTGATAGGAATCGATGACGTGTGTGAGGATGTACAGTATCTCCCAGCCATGTTTTCAACCTGCTCAAGTTTTGAGCAATTAACTCTAATTAATATGTAAAACCTCCCTTCAGGGTGGACTTCGCTTTGAATGACTTGTGAAAAAGTTTTGGAGAGAAACGCTCCTCTGGACTGTTATGCAAGTGAATATGGGTCAGGGCGACGTGTGTTCGGCGCGTCGCTGCGGTTTGATTCCCTTTTCTGTGCCGATGTAAATGCTGATTGACTTGTTTCTGATTTCCCCAGCATATGGCTAATAAAGGTTTTAGTGGGGCAGAGCCGCAGGAGCCCCGAGCTGCCAGGATCAAAGTGACAGCCTCAAACAGGCCTTTGTGTTCTTCAGCCATTAGGGCATAGCAAACGCCAGCGCCGGGTGTGAGCCATGTGAATATCATTAGCTCACTTTCTCCATCTCTCATTGTGTGTGTGTGGCTGATGAATACGTGCGATTAGATGGATTTCGCTGATACGGAACGCGGGTCCTGATTTCTTATTTTGGCTTATTTTGATCTCATTACGATCACATTGCTTAGATCTGTGGATGTGTCGACTTGGCTGAGTCCTAACAGGGCAGGAACAAACCTAATGATCAGAGAGGTCGACAACAAACCGCCAGTTTGGTATTTAAACTGTCTGCAGGAGATAATGAAGGCAAACATTAAAATGATCTCCAGTGTGTGACTCCCACGTTCGGCACACCAACTTTTTGGCTCAACTTTGCACTGACGATATCTGTATGTTCACACAGTGTTTCTGTACATTCAGGAGATGTTGTGAACTGTTCAGGCTCACATACATCCAGTATTCTTGTGACCTGTTGTGTTTCTGCCTGTTGGGCTTGGCAGTAGCTGACGTCACCAGATCTCAAGATGTGTATAATGAGATTTAGAGCTGAAACAATTATATCAGTTATCAATTAGTCAATCGTCAGACACTTAAAAGTTTGCAAAAATAGTTGCAGATTATGTCATTTTTCATGGTTTCAACTTCTGAGATTTGAGGCTGTGTTGCTAGTTAACAACGTATATCCTCATACAAGGATTCCTTAGATATCTTATGAAAAGTAACTTGTTTTTTGTGTGTTTTCCTAAGAAAGTTCAGTTTCAGTTCCCTCTGAAAGTTATGTTACATGCATATGGTCTCTTGAAGATAAAGTTTGGTTAGTATCTACTAAGTTAGATGAAGTTGCGTGATGAAATAAATCAATGTTGACTTCTCTTCTAAAATGTTACATGTGGTTTTGGGAAATTATGATGAACCTAAAGTCGACTTGATTAATCAGCAGATGGAATATGAAAATATTCACCAGTTGCAGCCGCGTTGTTAAGTTCTTAAAAAAAAAGAGTATAGAAAATTCCTTCCATTTTTATTATTTTGGATTGATTGCATACTTGACATGTACATTTGTGATAAATCCATACAGGATATAAAAAGATAAACTTGATATCCAGTAACAAAACCTGTAGGAGTGTGGAACAGTGCAAGAATGTGTAAAGACTTAATGCTAAGCTAGGCTAAGTGGCTGCTGATTGTAGCCTTTTTATTTACAGATATGAGTCTGGTATCAATCTTTTAACTCTTAGCAAGTACTCAAAGAAGCGTCTTTCCAAATTATTGAGATATTCATATGCATCTTTAAATTGTGCTGTAACAATGCTGATTATTTCACATCAACCAAACCCAGACATCTATACGTTGTGTGCATATGAAATACCTGTCTTTACATGGTGTGTGTGTGTGGAAGACAGTCATGAGTCCACAGATGTAAACCCGGACAGTCATGAGTCCACAGCTGTCCCCCCCTGCCCCACAGATATAATCGATCTAACGTGGGCAGGCCATTGTCTGACAGACAGACACACACAGCGCCACGAACTTCACAGAAAAAACACACTCAAATGTCAGGGGTTCAACCTTCCCACCGCGTGAGTGCGTGCACGCTGCGAGTGTGACTGTCAGAGGTGGAAATCAAGCGGCCGATCTCGGCCTTAACGGTGCGAGAAAACAAGTTCTGACTGGCAGAGAATGATTGAAACGGGTATGAATAGGAAGTGTTGTTGGTTTATAGCATGTGTCTCCAGTGTGTGGTACCTGTCACTAATCCATCACACCTATTGATCCTCAGAGAGGGGGGGAGAGAGACACTGAGTAACAGGGGCACTATCTGTCTCTCTCACACACACACACACACACACACACACACACACTCTCAGGTCTCTCCGTCCTGTTCAGAGGTGTCTTTGTATGCCATTCATCTGTCTACACCCATCGATCCTCAGCTGAAATATACGACTGTTTATTCACATTCAAGCCACAACAGCAGCCTGCTGAAAGACGTATTGATTTTGCATGGCTGCGTGTGTGTGTGTGTGTGTGGGTGTGTTGTAGGAGGGGCAGGAATCTGTGTATTTTGGTAGGAACATATATCTAGCTCAGATGTGTTGAGCAATACAGCATAAGGAGAATATTTTATACGTTTTCACTAAAATGTTCTCTGTTCAGTTGCTTTTATGTCATTTAATGCAATATTTATACTTCATGTTCTTCAAATAATGTTTTTTTTATATACATCTCACAGTTTGCACTTCATACATCATGTTATGTGGATGCATAAAGACCGTATGCATTCCTTCAAAGTAACAAAAGTAGTCGTGTCACCAGCTCAGTTTTGGAGCTGATTGTCTGACATCGGTTCTTTAAAAGCTTTCTGCTCTTTTCCTTTATTGTAAACTGTTGTGCTTCAGCGACACTAGCTGTCATAAACACCATATTGTGCTTCATTAAACTGGTGGAACTTGTATTTCTATTTCTGCACAACAGCAGGGTGACACCAACAAATAACAGCCAGAAGTTTCAGATAATGAGGAAGCAGAGCGGCTTTAGGTTTTTCCTCTATTGGAGACAAATTGTGCCGGTTTAGAATGACAACCTGTTGTATGGCTGTTATGGGAAAACTAGATTTCACTTTAAGTAATTTGCTCATCCTGGGAAAATAGACAGGTTGTCCAAATACTGCCCTAACCTTTCTGCCCTAACAGTATAAAAGTGCTGTAATACACTATTAAAAAGAAAAGGTGGTGATATGTCAATAATGTGTTCACAACTTGTTTCCACTGCCCCCAAGTGGCCAAACAAGTAAATGCAGGTTTAAAATCAGTTAAATCAGTATAAGGCAACAACTGCCGGTTCTGAAAAGTGACTCCAATGCTGAAGTGTCTTAAAGCTGCATTCTCTCTCCTGTCCATCAGGGGGCGACTCCTCTGGTTGTATAGAAGTCTATGAGAAAATGACTCTACTTCTCTCTTGATTTATTCCCTCAGTAAACATTGTAAACATGAGTTTATGGTCTCAATCTCTAGTTTCAAGTCTTCTTCAATACAGCATGATGTTCATTTAGTAAATGATGCTCCATTTAGAGTCAAACAGACCATAAAGCAGGGGATGCTTTAGGGCGGGGCTTACTGTGATTGACGGGTGGCTGCCCGGAGAAAATTCACTTCTTTGACTTGACTATGGGATTCGAGGAGAGACAAAGGGAGGAAAATCCAGGTGAGAGGTCAGTAGGCTGATAGACGTCCACTGTGTTGGGGTGAGACACCAACCATCTCTGTATCTCACCCTCCCCCCTCTCCCCTGTGGGTCTTTTGTAAGGTTATTTCCGGCCCCTTGTTTCGGCACGTTGACCTTTTAAAAGTGAGTGATGGCGGTTCTTATTGTCTGTAAGGCAATAACTGTCTGGACACAGGTAATCTTCACTGTGCTCGTGTCACATCCAGTTTCCTGCGCGAGACCCCGAATGGCTCAGCAGCAGCCGCAGAATCACACACACACACACACACACACACACACACACACACACACACACACACACACACACACACACACACACACACACACACACACACACACAAGGTCGCACAGTTAACACACACATGCTGGAACACAACAACAGTGCATGCTGGAGAACTCCACTCCATAACTATCAGAGGCACTCAGAGGCAGCGGGGAGCGGCGCGGTGGAAAGGTCACAAATCTCAGCACCTGCATGGAAAGGTTAAAGGCAGAGCTGGAAATAACCCTCTCAGTCCGGGTGCACGAACGCAACCGCCGTCACCGCAGTCCCACGATTCATCCCACGATTCATCCCATGTGATGTCCCCTCCACGTCGGTCAGGTCACAAGACTCCAAAAAAAAAAACCTCTCTCTCTACCTCGCGTCGCCATCGCCTCGTGTGATCTGATGAGGAAGAAAAAAGATGAAGCGTTCAGACGCAACAGGAAACAAATAAATGAATAGAATCAAACAGGTCTGAAATCTGCTTTGGAGAGAGGAAGGGGGAATCAGATTTCACTACACAAAGTTAGAGACGCATTAAGTTGTCAGGTAGAAAAGTAATCCAGATGTATCAGATGATACGAGATGTTTCCTCATGCCTGGTTTTCAAAGGTCTTACATATGTCACTCTTTATTTTTTTATTTGTTTTTTTTTTTAAAGTCTTTACTTTGGTGGATTTGGGTGGTCAGAGGAATGACGTTTCCTCTATAAGTGTTTGTGTGAATGTTAATAACCTTAAGAATTGTTTTGGTATTTTGTAGAATGTTTTCAATTGACATTATTTCAATGTGTAATCAGGACCAGTTTCACAGTGAAATCGGGTCATTTAAGCATTTTTGAAAGTAGCCCAGCAATAAAAATGAATTGACACTTTTGCTCATTGATAAATCGTTTAGTGAGTCATCAGACAGGCAACAAAACCAGGTGTCAATTTCTCAAATGAGGGAATATGTTGCTTTAATATCTCTCTATATTGGACTCCTGGTCCGACACAACAAGCAGCTTAAAAAACCTTTTAATCCCTCAAACCAACGGTGGGTTTTCAAGGCATGTTTCCTTAATGTTGGATTTTGTTATATGTTGGATTTTGAAAAATCTTACAATCCTAGAATGAAAGACAACTAAATCCAAGCTTGAAAAAGTGATATTTCATCAAAATCACTGCATTACTAATGTCTTGTTTGAAATTTTGTCAAAAATAAACTGTGTGCACTAACCAGATAATGTGAAAAAAATACAATTCTGCACTCCTCTCCACCACTTGTAGTCCATGATTGTCTTGGATGAATCCAACTGTCATGTGATTAAAAAAGAAAACAGAACTCCAACTAAACTACAGACAGAGATTAGAGGACAATAAAGGTTGTAAAATTGTAAATAGATCAATATGTATAGTTTGTGGAGCCCCCAGATTTTGGACTCAATATGGGTAACACTTGCAGGCTTTTGGAGAAACCTTGTTTATGATGTTTATTTGTTAAAATGACATGTTTTTCAGACTTTTGTAGAATATATTGATCAAAGAATGTCAACTTGATTTCTTTCTTTTCATGATTTATAGAATTATAATTTTTTTCCATAGAAGTGCAGGACTTATTTATTGCAGTGGAGAAAAAAAAGACCACAGTGAGTAAAATGTGATTCTGCTCGGGGTTAAAGATGTTAATCTGTAATCAGTTCTTTGTATTTTTAAACATTTTATAGAATTATAAAATTTTACATCTAAAAATGTAGACTTCACCTATTTGAATTGCACTTCTTTTAATTAGTTTTCCTTTTCATCACTGTTGGTTCCATTTCGCCAGTGCTCATTCGTCTGAAGCATCATGTGTATGTACGTTGTTTTAATCAAAACTTTAAACAAAGCAACGTAGGAAATCAAACCTCTCACACTGTCAATGTCCGGGCCTTTCCTCCAGGTTCTCCCTCTGCTCCCTTCCTCTCAGTATTTATGTCTTCTTCCCCGCCTGCCTGCTATATCTCTGTTAATCTCGCTGTTGAACTTATTTCACAGTCGGGCCTCCGACGTGTCAACCTGACGGAGGAAAAGGAGAGCGAACGTGGCACCCGTTACGGAGAATCTGCCGAATCTCCGCTCTGACAAAACAATCTATACACACCGCCATCACCTTTCATTTACCTCGAGCCGTCAACGCTCACCGCGTGTTGAAGCGCTGCCTGCTCCCATCAGTTCTGCTGACTAGACGGCTGCTGAGTGCGTGGCGTTGCTGCAGACGGTTCGAGACCATTTAACGGGTTACCACTTTTGTTATACGTTTTATAGTTATAATTTAATGCTTAATGTCTTAAATACACCAAAAATATTTAGCTTTAATTAACTAATTCAACCCCTATTCAATGCATTTTTTGTTTCTGTATATATTGCAATGTGAGATAGCAGTTTTGGAGCCATTTGAACCACATGCATCTAAATGGAATGGGGCCGTTTCCATGCTGTGTTCATTTGTTAGAATTGGCAAAGCATTCAGATTGTCTCCGCTGCTCCTCACCCTGCTGCTCTGCTCTCACTGTGTGTGTGTGTGTGTGTGTGTGTGTGTGTGTGTGTGTGTGTGTGTGTGTGTGTGTGTGTGTGTGTGTGTGTGTGTGTGTGTGTGTGTTGCTGCTCCGATCTGCAGTTTGCCTCCATACTGATTCTGCTAATTGTTTTAGTGCAGGTCATTACAATGTTCATTACAATGAAAGTTGATCGCCCAGTGCGTCTACCAATACGTTTCCTCTCTTCCTGGTTTGCTTCCATGTCGCGTGGCCCACTGTACATGTGCTTTAATGTCTTTTACCACATGTCCCCGCCTGCACAGATCATAGACTTTACATTGTAGAAGTTTTACAAATATCACATCTCGATGGTTTCATTGTTAAACAATGTATAAGATCAATAAGAATTGACCCTTTTTAGAAGTAAAGCACACCCCATCACATAATTCTTCCATGCACAGCACACATACACACTCTTTGTGTCTGAGAATTGACGATGTTAGATTACATAATGGTGCAGATTAATATAGGAATATATATATTTCATTTGGGCTTTTTTATTTCATTTATTTTTCATTTTATTATTATTATTTGGCATATATAGGAGTCATTTTATTTGTTAACATAAAAGTCACAAAGTTTATAACAAAAAATATTGAAATGATAATAACAAACAAATAATAATTGACCCTGTTGGCATTTGAACAGATTACATAATGGTGCAGATTATTGTCGGAATATATATATATATTTTTGCTTGTTTGTTCTTTTTGCATTTTATTATTATTTTGCATATGTAGGAGTCATTTTTTTTTTACATAAAAGTTGCATAGTTTATAGAAAACATTTTTTGGAAATAATAATTACAAAATAAAAAGTACCGTGGCTGGCCACTTGGAAAACTGACTTCCAGCATCTTTAATCATCATGGTGTTATGTCCGTGTAACTGACCTCACATATGGAGCAGAAAGAACTTTGAAATCCAGCATCCCATTTAAATGCTTTTGCAGGGGAAAAAAAATGTTGTTGCTAATTTTGTAGTTAATAAGCAGGTTGCTGGTTCCATCCCTGGCACCTTGTATGGTGGCATCCATCCACACATGTATGTGTGTGTGTGTGTGAATGGGTTTATGCTGGCTTGTGTAGTGAAGTGCTTTGAGTGGTCGCTAAGACTAGAAAAGAGCTTTATAAATGCAGTCTATTTACCACTGGGCTCTTTGCTCACACCTCTCTTGTTTTCTTGTCAGCAATACAACAATGGCACTACTAGTTTCATCATGGCGGGAGTATTCATCCTTACATTTCAATTTCACCTTCCACTTGGAAATGATTGCAGAGGACCCATGAAAAAGGTATGTGTTCATTACGGAGAACAAGTCTTATCCCACTCTGATCTATCTGCAACTTCTGTCATTGTTTAAGTCAGCTTCCTACACTGCCACTGGAGCTCTACTGTGTTTGCATAACACATAAAGAGTAGAACATTTTTTTAGCTTCACTTGCTCAACCAAACTGGATTTATGATGATGATGATGATGATGATGATGATGATGATGCACAATTTAAAGTAAAATACCGCTAAAGCCCCAAAGAGAGAAAGAGAGTTTAATAGCACGGCCAACAGGCTGCAAATATTTTACAAAACTGTGACAGAGCTGCAGTGAAAAAAAATATTTCATTTTTCAATATTCATTTATACTCGGGTCAGTAAACTGAGATGTTTATTTGAATCTGGGTTGTCATCAAAATCTTTTTCCCTGCTCAAAATGTAACTTTTTTCTTGCATCTTTACACATATAAGTGCATTTAAGAATAGATTTAAATGTTTTATTGATGACTTGGTAGATGTACTGTAGATTTGTTGTGGGAATATGTTAGAGCTGCACGATATATATATTGTGTTGCCATGTGCATGTGCAACAGTCTCATTGCACATAAACACACAAAGCTACAACTTTCTTTGCTGCTTGATACAAAAGGAAACAGTTGGTTCTTATTTTAGGCGACTAATTCAGTGTTTCCCATAAATGATCTACGGACTCCCTCTCGTTCACCATGCTTTGTCCGTGTAACTTCTTCTTGCCTAAATAATTAAGGATGAATATTCTCAGTCATTTTTTCATATCGAAATATATTGCAGGATTCTAAAATACACGGTTCGTTTAAATTCTAAAAACCTGACTATAGTCTGAGATCCTCAAGATTGTTAACAACTAATCCAAGACCAGTTCATATAAGCTGCCTTTCCTCCATAGAGAAGTAAAGCCATGCCTGTTGTGTGTCAAAGCATAGCTGAAGAACACAATGTAAACCAGCTCTGTTGCTTTCATGCAAAAACTGAAACATTCTAGAGTTTTTCAAGACTTAAGTGATGATCTTACTAAATATTTAGACCGACATCTCCTGCAAACTAATCCCACGTAGAAACTTTTTGGCTAGAGAGCAACAAGACAAAAGCATGAAGATGATGCCTGATGATAAAAGCAGTTAGAGATGAGATGGAAGGAGCATTGGGGCTCAGCGTTTAATGTTGTTAGCACAGTTCATTTTGTGATGATCTATTTGGAGAAGAAAAGCTCCTGAACCTTCTGTCTTCCTCCCCGTTTCTTTTATTACACGCCTGCATCCCTTGTCGCACCGTTTTTTTTTTACTCTCCACTTCATAAAGGGAACTCTCTGTTTTGCTTGACTCCAAACTTTTTCATTCTTTTTCTTTTCAGCCTCTTGTCTCTGATCAGGCTCCTTTCATCTTTGGCCCTTTCGGCGAGGTGCGAGCTCCTTGGTAGACACAGCGTTTGCATGCACACACACACACACACACACACACATATTCAGAAAAGGTCATGGATTGGGCCAGAGCCGTCACACACCTCAGCACAGATCTGTCTGATTGGTTGTATTCACACAAGGTGCCCCGCTGCCCCTGAAGTAACCTCAGGCTGGTGTTTCAAAGGGTGCTGAATGCTGCACAGAGGAATAGTGCTGATGGGTTTGTGAGCATTTTATCGTATTTTCTCATCTTATTCAAAGCTGTCATATACCTTTTATTGAATTCCTTTAGGTTTTTGATTCAACAATTTTGAACTCCAAGATTAAAAAAGTCTTACTTTTGCTACTAATAGTGATGTTGTCAAAAGCTTTTTCAGGCTTTTTTCTTTAAAAACAAAAACTCAAGGATTTGAAAGAAAGCTATTTACTATTCAGCAGCGTATCCAAGTGGTAGGATTGTTGTCTATAAAACGGATCGCTTTCAGTTTTCCTCAGAGCATAGCAACTACCAACAACACAGGACACACTGCGTTTTCTTTTCAACAGTTACTTCAGTATCTACACCGTTCTCCTTTTCTTCTGCTGGGGATGTAAAGAAGAGATTGATACTCTTTAGTAACTGGGGATAGCTAACCGAGAAAACAATAGCGCTTCTCTCTCCCATCTTGGTTGATGCTCTTTCCTTTGTGCCGTGAATGGAGCCTTGATTTTCCCGCACTGGGAACTGCATAGTGAAAGCATCTATAACATTATTCTGATAGAACAATTTTTTGCTTATAAAAAAGCAGGTTGCTGGTTCAATCCCTGGCTTAAAGTGTATTTAAACCTGCATTCTCTCTAGTGTCCATCAGGGGGCGACTCCTCTGGTTGTATAGAAGTCTATGAGAAAATGACTCTACTTCTCTCTTGATTTATTCCCTCAGTAAACATTGTAAACATGAGTTTATGGTCTCAATCTCTAGTTTCAAGTCTTCTTCAATACAGCATGATGTTCATTTAGTAAATGATGCTCCATTTAGAGTCAAACAGACCATAAAGCAGGGTATGCTTTAGGGCGGGGCTTACTGTGATTGACAGAGCCTTATACACCGTCTTTACGTTTCTTTACATGGTTTTGTCACTTCTTCACATCTCGAAGACTTCCCGATGTTGTGAGGAACCTGATTTGAATCAGCTGTCGTGGTGCTCAGTTAATATGCGACAGTAAATAAGGATGACAGTGATCAACCTGAAAACCACGGGAGCTTTGTTGGACACCAGCTGGAGAAGGTTGAAACCACAGGAGTCTCCACATCTTCCCCTTCTAAAGCAAATAAAACACAACCCCCCCCCCCCCCCCCCCCCCACACACACACACATACACACCCAAACCCCCTTGCCCTCTGACTGATGCCTTGCCTGCCTAGCTCAGCCAACAAAGTGAGGCCTTTTGCACGATGAAGTTCAAAGCAGGATTATTAAATTAGAGAAAGACAGAGAGACAGAAAGAAACTGACACAGACATCAAACGGAGAAAAAATAAAGGCCTTGTGAGGGGGAGGACTCGGCGGAGTGGAAGTGGTGCCAACTTCTGAATCTGTGCTCTGAAGAAAAAGAAACAGTCGCCATTCCTGCACACACACACACACACACACACACACACACACACACACACACACACACACACACACACACACACACACACACACACACACACACACACACACACACACACAAACAACCACCCCACCTTTGTGATGTATCTGCCATGATGAAAAAAAAGAGAAGACACAGAGATGCTTTTTAATCTTCTGTGTCTGTTGGCGATATAAAAGCCTGTGTCTTTGCGGCCTCTGTTTGGCTTTGCAATAACAGGACTTGTTCGGAACAAGTTTTTTTTCTGCTTTTGAGAGAAAATGTTGCCTGAAAGCTTGAAAATGTTGACTTTAGGGGGAAACATCTCTGTCTTTGTAGCGATCGGCCATTAGGTCCACTTCTGTCAGTGTGTATTGAGAGTAAAAGTCTATTTATCATGCATCCATTTAGCTCCGTCTTTGATTAGAGGGGCCCTGATGGAAATGGGATTTAACCAGCGCACATTAAAGCATAGGTAAGCACAGACCATTAGGCCTGCAGGTCTCTTAACACAACTCAACTTAGTCCCCGAGCAAATTGAGCACAAATGTATCATTAAGTCAGAGGCAGATTTAAGGAAGCACTTTGTCAGATCAAGTAGGGTTTAAATGAATCGTTTCGATTCAAATCAAGTGTAAAGCTACGATGCAAAGAGATTCACAAATTTTGACGTGGCTGTCTTTTTCAGGGTGGAGAGGGACAGAAACACCTCCTATGGACTTAAATAGGAATAGGATCATAGAATGTATATAAGAAGTGGACATAGTCATTATGGCGTCACCCATTGGTTGTTATGAAGCCTTGAGTTTAGCGATTTCTCCTTCGCCATCTTGGAATTCTGCCGTCGCCATCTTTGTTTTTTTGCATCCAATGAACGGAAGTTAATTCGGAGTACTGCCGTATATGGCTCTGGTAGCGGAGCCATATACTGTCAATCACAGTAAGCCCCGCCCTAAAGCATCCCCTGCTTTATGGTCTGTTTGACTCTAAATGGAGCATCATTTACTAAATGAACATCATGCTGTATTGAAGAAGACTTGAAACTAGAGATTGAGACCATAAACTCATGTTTACAATGTTTACTGAGGGAATTAATGTGAGAAGTAGGTTTTGCCACAATTAAAATCGACATTGTGGGAGGGGCCTTTTTCTGGGTAATTAAAAATCACATTGAGGGAATGATCAACAAAAAGTGCACAGTCATCAAGAAAGTATTTATATCAAAAACAGACAAGTCGGAAGTCCAGAATGCACTTTTATAACGCCACACAGCATTAGAAGTATAATAAATATAATTTAGAGAAAAGGTTTCTAAAAAGGAGACCCAAGGCTAGACATATTATCTCAGGTAGATAAACAAATACAGACATTTATAATACCAAAAGATTGAGAAAAACATTAGAAAAACCTGTGTCATATCGGAAAAAAACATGTCTTTTTTGGGGGGAAAAGAACAAGGATGTAGAAAAAGTTAAGGACATAGAAAGAGAAAAGACGGCTATGTATCAATGTACTTATTAATGATAAAACCCTATGCAAGGTCAGATAAAGTGTTTTAACTCAAAATCAACATTTAGGCCCTTAGGGACAAAGATCTTCAGGTTCTCTAAATGGAGACCTCACATCTCTTTGACAGCCCTGAACCAAACATGAGACATCCAGCACACGTTTTTTTTTTTTTTTTTTCCTCCCCTTGATCTAATGCGAACCGATGTGGATCATAGTGTCTGTCACGATCAGTCTCTCCTCTCAGAGTTTAAAGAGGCAGGCAACCCAAGAAGGCACCTTCTGAGACAACTCCGCTCCATGCAGTGGGACCTCTTCTTCTAAACTGTGCCACAGGGAGCGAGAGAGTAGTGTGTTTCGTTTGAAGGCAAAAAAATAAAAATATAAAAAATAGCCGGTCACATCTACTGGCTCCTTTGGAAGTGAATTGCACGCCGTTGCGTAGCTTGGAGTAAATCTAGGAAGACACCCCCTCATTCTTTTGCTTCATCCTCATCCCTCATACAGAAATATGTTTTGGTGGTGCATGCAGAGGGAGTGTGGGGGTGAGACAGCAGTGTCTGCTGCTCAGGCTGGAGGCGTGCAAACCATGCGCACCCTGAAACAAGCCATTGGAAGTTTACATTTTTGGCAAACAACCCAACAACACAGGTCAATTTAGCCATTTTTTTAACCAACTTTTTATCTTGGCATTGTGGGTGATGATGATAATGATACAACAAAGTCTCACAGCAGTGTGAAATAGTAACAATCTATTGGTTTTGTGTACCGAGACGCAAATTGTTCGTTTTGTCATGTTTGTCACGCGACATAACGTTGAAAACAAAAGCTGGGTTGAGGCAAAAAAAACACGTAATTAAGTTTAGGAAAACTTTCACGAAGAGTTGGATTCAGTCAATGAAACTATACCAGTCTCAAACCCTGGTCTTCTGGGTGAAAGTCATGTTTGTTACATATGAGACTAATCTGCAGGTCACTGGTCATGGCCAATTAGCTGACAACCTCGCTCTCTGATCAACCGGTGCATCTGTAATTATTGTATCATTCCAAAGCACATTTTACATCAGTAAACCTTTGTGGTGAGAGAGCAACGTTGGAGTGAACAAAGTGACTTCTGTTTCCGCCACAACGGCAACTACACCTTGTCGTGCCCCAAAATGTACAAATGGTGATAACAGTGTTGGTTGCACCTGGCAACGGGTTACATTTCCTGTCAAGTCCACAAACTTGAAAGACTAAGTTGAGCCTTTTTTCCTGCAAAATGTTCTTGATTTTTAGCTCAGTAGCAGCATTGGTAAATGATGGTTGCCATGGACAAATTCTCCTGTCTAAGTGTTACCTAATGCCTGTCTGATCTCACGGCCAAGGTCTAATGGTTCTGCCGGTGAAGCTACCAAGGTCTGGCCGCACTGCTTTGTCATTGGATTGATTTGATTGCTCTCCACTTATAAAAGCAGGAGTACAGCCAAATTCACACACTGAATGTAAGTGCTTGTGCTAATATGCCGAGTTCCGGATTCATTTGAGCAGAGCTTTTACCCAGAGAAAGCTCGCGAAAAAGAAAAGAATCAAAGGATATGATTGCAGGAAGTACCATCCAAAGCTGGGTAAGAGGGAGTCCACTGGGGGATGGAGGCATTATCTAAATGAGCCATCATCTAATCTCGCTCTAGCGAGGGAACGAAAAGACCAGTGACCCCAAACTTGCTCAGTGATATTTATAGTTGGAGTTTGTCTCCAGCAAAAAAATAAAAACTCCTCCATTAAATGAAAAAAAAAGGTAGATGAGGACATGAGGCATGTGTTTACCCGTTTGTATTTGATGGGAGAGGGTCGAGCAGAGGGCCGGTCCGATGGGACGCTTAATGTCAGCCTCGCGTTTGTGTCCAGTTGAGAAAGCACAGCAGGCACAAAGGCCAAACAGAGATGTGTCTTCCCGATCCACAGAGGATCGCAGTTACCTGCCACAAGTAGTTCATACTTACACAGAGGAGAACTGGAATCCCAGTGGCAGCTAGTGAGCCTGGAAGAAGTGACGTAGGGAACTTTTAGAAGACATAAATTGCATTTAAATATCTCATTTATTCCTAGTCTGTGTGCAAATAGTTTTAGTTTGATATGCAAGCTTACTTTCTAAAGCCTTTCTTACTTAAAGACACTTCAAACTGGAGTTCTTCATGAGTCAAATGTATTGGACCCGATCCGTAACAGACCTGTGGAAGACCTACCCGAACCTGATTTACATAAACCAACTTTGCAGAGACCAGACGTAAAAAAAAAAGGTACCCGAAGAAAGTCAAGAACTTTTATAAAACATGTCTGAAATGTGTTCAACCAGAACTCACCCAGAATTGACAGCAGCATGACCGCTTCACCAATTAATGAGCTCTGGAGGTTAAAAAAGAGTAAGAAGGCAAATTTTGAAACTCTGAAGAACACCTGCTGCAAACATTATGACGAACCACATCAAAGCTAATGAGTCCGCTTGGACTATGACTTAACTATCTTTTTTTTAACCAAATCACACACATTTAGTCTATTCTATGTGATCTTACTTCTATAGCAAATGCGCCATTTCTCCAGTAAAAAAAGGTAGTTGGAAAGGAAAACGGTTGACAGTGTATTCTGTGTGTTATTCAGAGGAACGGGGAATCACGTTACTTTTCAGTTTTCTTAAGACAGTTTGATCTAAATGACTGGACAAAAGATTTCAGTTGAACTTCGCTCTACTGAAACCCTTCTTGAGTTCAATTTACATTTAATAATCCTTCAATGCTTTGAGCGCTAAATGAAACAAAATTCCAATAACCTTCACTGTTTTAAATCTAGAATTCAACACCATTCGACACCAAATAAAAACATGTTGTTTTTTTTTTAAATTTAGCTGAACTGACTCGATAGCAAATAGTGTAGATGAAAGCAGGGCTACCTTGTGTGATGGAGATGATTAAAACTGTTGCAGCGGAAGAAGAAGCCTGTTTGACCTCGTCCATTAGTCACACAGTAAAGGAGACGCCGCCTTCCTCTACCTGCAGTCTATAACATCCATCCCTCCAGCCCTCCTCCACCCTCCTGTACTCCCCTCTCTGTGTCTGTTAATGGATATTTAAAGGGTATGTCAGAGATCAGGAAAGAAGTGTGCAGAGAGGTCAGACTAGACACGCATTATTCCGCCCCACCCGCCTTGAGGAAACACAGAATGAAACATGCATTAAACACATTTCTCTCTGAACGCCCGAAGCCCCCCAACACCACCCCTTTCTTTTCGATACACTCCACTCCGCCACCGCCACCACCACCTCTAATATCTTATGGAATTAAAGCGGTGACAGGTTATCATAATCCAATTTCAGAGACAATCGCGCCGAGCACCTCAGAGCGCACCGAGAAACCCCCGGATCGGAATTGAATATGCACTCGGCGGATTAAATTACGCAGGGAGAAATAATTACGGCCCCTACGTTGGGAAATATCTTTTTCTGTGTTATTGTGAATGCCGTACTGTATTGTGTACAGTGTTCACTCCGGTGCACTCCACGAGATATCCAATCCTGGGTTGTCAACAGCGAAAGGCGGAGGTGGGAGGCGGTGGCGGAGGTGGCGGCGGGTGATGGTTGTTATTGTGTTATGGTACACTCTGTCTCATAGCGCAATATCTGTTCTCAAAATAATGTCACCCTCTAATGAAGTAAGGCTCCTTTTATTATTTATCATTTCCTGCCTCAGCCAAGAACTGCGAGGCGCTCCATGCCTCGGAGATGTTTTTAAAAAGGCCTCTTTAAATGAACACATTTGAATTGTAATGTAATTTCTTTTATTTTTTTCTCCCCAACGAGGAAGAAATAATGTATTTTCTCCGAGGCTGCTGTTTGGTTTCAGGAGTTGTTGGAGGGGGGTGCAGTGACTAAAAGGTGGGGCGTTCAGGATCCTCTGTCAGTTTGTGTTTGTGTTTGGATTTCTCCAACTGCTCCCACAAAAAAATGGTGGCGTGATGGCTGACTTTCTCTCTTGATTACAACCGCATGATTTTCATATTCTTTTTGTTTTTTTTAACAAGCAGGTTTCCGACTGGAGTAATGAATCTGTAGTGAAAGCATTTCAAAACACAATACAATCTGTTACTAGTACTTCATGTCTCATTTATCTTGTACCCTTTCTTTAAACTAAGTGGCACTATAGCCCTGCAGTATGTCAAAGCGGTTTATTCCGCTTCTTCTTGGCTCTTATAAATATATATATATTCAAGGACCCGTTTGACACACGGAAATATAATGAATGCAATGAAATCACAGAAAGTGGTAACCATGTCAACTGAGAGATGTTTGTTGAATGCAGAGGAAGTGTTGTATTTGAGCTGAAATACTCTGGTTGGACCGTTCTCAGAGCTCTGCTGACTATTTAAACTTCATGGATGTGTCCATTTAAGCTTCCTGATTCTTCTACGTACTCTTCATTTACAGAGTATTTCTGCTCTGTGGAAGCTGTTTTAGAGCAATTTTAATATCTGATGCTAGGTTGAGCGGTGCGCAACAAGATGGCGACGCAAAACTTGCCTTCCGGCTTGCAATCTGCAATCTGCGATTATTTTTGACTCAGATAATGAGTCTGTTGTCCACCAAAATTGGCGACAAGCAGATGTATCAGAGTGATGAGTGTAGTAAGCATCTTTTTATTTGTGAATCTGGTTTGTAAGCTTGTTAGGTTGAAACCCGCAGGGGTGGACTTGGCATTAGACATACAGTTATATCTCAAATGTCGCTGACATCTTTTTGAAAATAGTGAAATTTAACTTGTGAAATCCCATAGCTACACCTGGCGTCCCCTCTAATACCCTTCGTATGGCCGTAGCATTACGCTAATGATATGGAAAACCCTACATTGGTTCCCATATGTGACGTGTGAAACTCTCGCTCCTGATATGTCTTGTAAAATGTAAATGACACCATATGGACATACTTGACACACTCAGAGGGGGTCTTTCAATCGTTTTGAGGGCCGTGAAAAAAACTCACATCAGCTGAAATCTGCTCTAGTAGAGTCAGAGAGGCAGAAGAAGGGACTGCAGGTGGAGGTGAGGAGGATAGTGATGGGTGGGTGCTGATAAAGGAGAGATGAATAACGGGATAGGAGATGTAGAGGAAAAGGGAACAAGTGAGTAAGATATAAATGAAGGGAGCTAAGATTTGGGGGATGACAGGGTCAGCCCCCCCCCCCCCTCCACTGCATTCCTGCTGTGATTTTCATATCAGCAACACACCCCCGGAGGTTTTACCCCTCCACCTCCATCCATCACGCGGCGCTGCCTGGGCGCACTTTCAGCCTCACAAACGCACATTAATTGCGAGTACACGGAGACAGCCATGCATCAGTGCGTGGGCCGGGGAGGCGAGAGGCGAGAGGCTCCATGCGTCCGCCACTGGAAGAAAAAAGAGACGTCTTTTGATGCCATCATGTGCAGGATGGAAGCCATTTGTTCTGGCTGAATAAATAGACGGATCCAGTTCGAACCTGTTCCCCCTCAGCTCTCTGCATTTTTTATTTATTTATTTTATTCCTGGAGCCAATTACAGTTCAGCTAATGCTGGTCAATACTTAACTGTTGTGCTGTGCTTTGATTGGATGCGTGAACTTTCCTAAATGAGGAGGTCTCTTCCTGTTTTCTTCAATTTGTTCCTCCCGCTCTGTGTACATGGTATCCCTTTCATTTTATTGATGTGTTTGTCGATCTCTGTCATCTAATTATTTCCCTGCTCTGTCTCCCGCTCCCCTCTCTCGGGCTGCCGAAGGCATCTCTTTGATTGCCGGGGCTACACTCGCCGCCGGAGATAATACCCCCCCAGAGTTGTGGCAAATTGTTGCTCTTTGGTTAGTCCACACTTAAACATTTTAGGGGGACAGGGCTTTGAAAATCAGCACAAAGGGACAAAGCTGGGAATGTAAATGACGGGAATACGAAATCAAGATTCGTAGCTCGCCGCGTGCCGATCGCTGGCCGGCCAAGAGGGAAGGAGAAAATGACCGTCATAAATATGGTTTTGATTTTCCAACCAGGCGAAACAACAAAGTTACGGCGAGAACATTAGCCACATTGATCCCGCCTGGTCGATGGAATAAAGCAGGCGGTGACCTTTCCCTCATTTGGAGGCATAAAATTCCTTGTTGAAAGTCTCGGAGGGCTCCGGCTGAAAGCATTAACACAAATTACAAGCCGCCATTAAAGGCCTGCATCAATTCCACACTGCGCCATCATTACCAAACGGCCGATAAAAACGCAGGAAAGCCGTCGTCCTCTGCCTGGGCACGCCTCACACACACACACACACACACACACAGAGGAACACGTGCAGCCGCTTACACACACACTCGGCCCTGGAGACCGCTGTGAAGCCTATTACACACAGTCTGATTTACAGCTGAGCTGCCTGTAGCCAGGACCATCAAGCCACCGGTACACCGATCTGCCGTGACAGTGCAACTAATTGAGCTCAGATATATCTGTCCTCCCCAACCGGGTCCTGAAAGGGTGATAACACGCCTACCTGCACAGCAATGTCCGTACATATTTTATAGCGCTAGAAAAAAAGAAATGCAACAAGGGAACAATGGGGCTTATGCACCTTTTAGCAGCGCACTGGGATAATATGTTCAGGATAAGACTAATTATTATTTGTACAAAATTATTATTGTGTAAATAAAAAAATAAAACTATATAGAGATAATAAGAAAATCCAGCTGATTTATTTACTACTGCTATTCTGTGATTTTACTTGATTTATCTTTTGTAATATTTAATACTACCATAGCTACTATTACTTCTACATTTTTTTCTAATATTAAAGTGATGTTTCTTTGATAAAAAAAGCTGTAATTGAATGTAATCTTGAATAATAACTTTTGTTCTGCTCATCAAACGCTGCATACATTCACGTAAAACTTTGTTCATAAAGTATCAAACTTTATCCACAGCATATTTAGAAACAACGCCCCTCTGTGTGTTTTTTCAAACTTTATTATCATGAAAAACATTCAGTCGCTTATTCCCTTAGCATATTACTCATCAATCTACTTTTTTTTAATAATGAAGTATTAAATAAAGTACACACTCGTCAGTGTTTGGCGTCCACCTACACACCAACCAAACACCCACATCTGCTGTATCTCGTTTCTAGGCTCTGGGCTTCTAACAGACTCCAAATCAATGTCATTAAATTAGGTCTATTCTGAGTGGATAATAAAGAGTCTGTCACCTTATGTGTGCTCTGATATCGCTCTAATCTCATTAGAATTACGACACCATTCTGCCAACGACTGCTGACTGAACTGAGAGGAGAGGACGGATAAAGCCGGCGTTCCAAACAGCTAAAGCTTCATGTACAAGCTGCTGTATTGTTTTTTTTATCAGAGCAAAGAGCGACTCCCACCCAGTCTAATTAAAGCTTAGTTTGGATTGCTAATGTCGTATAAGGTCACTTGTGGGAAGGCAGCAATATTTTTAGCCGAGCTGGTGGCATGGCTGTAGTCATGGTGATGTCAGTGGGCTGGACGGCCACCACGTTGGTCCAGATTAAAATATCTCTACACCTATTGGATGGATTGGATTTGTACACATATTCATGTTCCCCTTATGGATGAATTGTTAGCACTTTTCTTTAAACTACCTTTTCTTCTGCTATGGGATGTAAGACGATATTCATACACTTGACTCTCGCATTGCAATGTTTTGATGCTGTGTTGATTCACAAAAAACACTGAATCAGGTTTAAATGAAGAGTTTACTTGCAAAAAATGCTGGTATACAGAAGCTCAGATTGCACAACAATATGTGTGTTATGATGTTCCAAAGAATGTGATAAATGCAAATGCATAAAAAAAAAGAATCTTTTTAATCACTCAGATTTTATTCGTGTGGTGGTTTGTTCTTTATAGTTTGTCAAATAAAAAAATTCCAACATATCGCCTTGCTTACATTATATTGAATGATGCCAGATCATATTGACATATTGACAGATTCTGCCGCCGCCTCTTGGTCCAAATTTCAAATTCTCCAATATTTTGTTTTATGACCAAATTCCTTCCCATTGGCCTTTTTGTTGTACCTTGTTTTTCCTGTTAATTCACAAATGTTAGCATGCTAATAAACATTTTATTTGGTAAACATTAGCGTGATAGCATTTAAGTCAAAGCACCACATTACATTTAGGTCTCACAGAAAAACTAACATGGTTTAGACTTTAAGTCTTGTCTCATGTTCTGCACTATCGCTTTACAGGACTCAACCATGGATCAGAATTGACAACTCAAAAGTATCTTCTTTTTAGCCAAATGCTTAATTAGGTTTCATATTTTTAACTACAACACTAAAGTAAAAGTCACTATGTCTGGAATATTTATATTACTATACAATCTTTGTAGTCATTGTGATGTCTAAAGGTCTTCTTTTTTTTCAACAAATTATGCAATTCATGTAGTCTGCTCCTTTCCATGAAAGAGGGTCAAGGTCAGAGTTTTTCAAATTCTTTGCGTTTGAATGTTTTACCATGAAGGTATGACAGAGCTTTCATGTGAGGCATATTTATATGCACAATGGCAAACTTAAACTTCAGCATTTGACCACTTTCTTTTAAAAATGGTGATTCAATACATCCAGAGAAGGCTGAACCTCTTCACCATCTCTGTACAGAGAAGAGAAACTGTGTCAGCCAACAGTTCAGTGTCATGTTGCATAATTTCTGTGCAGCAAAAGTCCTTGTTGTTTTAAAAAATGTATAAACTATTACATCACGCTGCCACTGGGGGCTGCCGGAGTGTCCCTGAGCAGCTTCAACCCATCAGAGCTCACATTAGCTGTGTGATTTTTGGAGGACAATCGCATGATGAAGACGTTTTTTCATGTGTCAGCCTACGTGTCACGGGACATGACCCGACATGTGTAGCATAGAGAAATGGATGGTTGTTATTGGTGGTGTTATTCCGTGCAAACCGGACCGTCTGGGCATGTCCAGCCCGATCACTGTATAGTAGTTATTTCTGTGTCTTTGAGTGCATTGGTGCATTTTATGTGAATGCGTGTTTATGTATGCCGTCGGCCCTCGGCACTCCGCTGCTCTCTAACCTTCGCAGCGCTCTGCGAGAGGTCAGGATGTCCACTTCTCTCTGCCTCCCACTTCTCACTCACGCAGTCAGACCAGAGTGGATTTCATTTGGTGACAATGGCAGGTGGACGGCTCGTTCTCCGCAGGTCAAGTCACGGCAAATTAACGTCAACGGAAGGAAAGCGTATGAAACAATATCCCGGAGCATTCATTATTCACAAAGGAACAGACCCACCTGCTGCTGTTTTCTGAGAGAGAGAGAGAGAGAAGAATTAGATAACAGTTGGATGGAGCGATGACGGGACACAACGCTAAGATTAAAGTCCATTCTGGATGGAGCACTGCAGTGGAAGTCTTTAGTACACCTGCCGGCTGTAATCACCGACAGGTTTAGATATGCAAAGATACTGACGGCACAGAAAAAGGATTAAAAATCTGGATCTGACATCTGAAATAGCTGTTTGGAACACGACAGTTTAAGTGCATAAAGGTGCTTTACGCTGCTGTACACATTAAGACCCAAACGTACTCATACCAGGATCTGAAATGCCTCCGATACAGCCTAAAATGCTGAATCGGGTATCTGCGAGTATGCAAGTCTATGCACCGATACAATATCACGTTATCATATCATGTATCAGCTCATTTATGATACTCATGAACAGCAACAGCATCTGTCACTCACTACCAGATCTGTGCAAGAAAGTACTACACACCGGTGGTTAAACACTCTTGTGCACCCTTTTTGTTTCCCTTATAATGCTTATTTGGGAACAACAATTCTGCGTTCAAATCGGCAGGAGAGATGGTTAAGGTTAGCTGTTAGCTGTTAGCAGCCGCTGGGCAGAACAGTCCGTCTTGGCTAAATAACGGAGCTAATAGCTAGCGTTAACGGAGGTTGCATTGAGTTACATTAGGATGTGTTCAAGTTCTATACAGTAAAAATGACTATTGATGATGCGGTTTAAAGTTATTTTTGGATATTTTAAATAAGTATTATAGAGGGCATAATGACCTGTTTAAGTATTTGTTTGTATTGGCTGATACTCAACTTAAGTTATCGTAATTGGTATCGCGAACGAAAAAATGGAATCATCGCATCTCTACGTTCAGCAGCTGTCCGTTATTATTGCTCATAGATGGTGCTACATACGTGTCTAGGTGCAACATATAGCTTTTTTGAGTAAATGATCAAAGCGGCTCATTGACGTAGTTCCCACAGACCCTTTTGCCATATTGGTTCTAGATTGACTTTATTGCATATCATGCAGGTGATAAAAATGATTTTTAGTCTTTAGCTCCACAGTTTCGAACCATTTCCAAAAAAGCTTTAGCTACATTCTCATATAAGTATAACAGCTCTAGCTGTTTTTTTCTGAACAGCAATCTCCCATTGTGTCACTGTGGGCTCTCTATCAAATTACTCTCCAAATTAGCATTAAATGTGAAATGCACTGTAGAGAAAAGGCTGCCAATACTCAACAACATGTTCTAATTTTTCCAAATGGTAAATAGAATAATTTCTACACATTCACAAGGTCAGGATTAATTGAAGTTTAAAAGGCTCCATGGATACAGTCTGAATAAAGTCGATTTTCAGAACACGTCATTCAAAGAAAAAAGCTTTAATAACAACACAGACTTACATATATATACAATGACACCACCTATGAAAGAACTAACAAGGTCCAGTTGGGATCAGACCGATATGAGAAAAAAAAAGTCATTAGTTCTGCATTCGCTTCAATCGCTGGAGTAATAAAAATAGAGACAGCGAGCGGTCTCGTTGTCAGTCTGGCCTCCAAAGAATACTTCTCTGTTTCACACAGAACTCAACCTGTGACTCTTGGAAAGGATTTCCAGGCCAGCTGTCACCCACAGGCACCAGACAACACACACAGGATGAGCTGACACACACACACACACACACACACACACACACACACACACACACACACACACACACAACACACACAAACACACGTGTGCCAGGCAGAAGACACAAAGACAAAGATGTGAGGGGTTCGGGAAGTGATCCACGCTGGAACTGTTCTTTGAACAAAGCTTTGCGTTCCGCCGCTTTATCCGCCGTCCCATCCTCCCTCTCTCTGTGGGCGGGAAAATTTAGCGAGCACAGAGCGTGGTCCAGCCTTGGCGCTGGAAACCTGCCCCCCCCCCCTCCCTCCCCCTTGGCCCGAGAGAGATGATGGGACATAGAGGAGGTTCCAAAATTCCCACGATGCTCATATGGAGCAGATTCTGAGATAATCGGACAGCAGGAAGTGGGGACGGCTCGGAGCTCTGCACAACAGACACAAAAGGGAGTGCCGATATGTGTGTTTGTGTAGGTGTGTGTGTGTGTGTGTGTGTGTGTGTGTGTGTGTGTGTGTGTGTGCTCATGATGGTGTGTGAATGTTTTCTGAGGATCTGGCATCGGGACTGCGGGTCCGTTGCCAGACTCCCTCCATATGTCCATCCCAGTCTGTCTGGGCTCACTTTGCATCCAGCACTAACAGGCTAAAAGGCATTACTGACTATTTAACTGCCCGTTACAGAGGGGATCAGAGGAATAGAAGGAATGGAAGTGACAGCACTTGAATGAGGCTCTCTGTCCTTAAGGAACAGAGCTACAGTAAGTGGAAGGGATCTCATGATTCTGATGTTTACTTGGCCCGGTACACCCTGTGATAGTCAGCACGCAGTGAATCATTTCTACTTCTTTTCTTTTTTCTTTTTTTTCATACATCTGCACAAGATGAGATAGAAATTGAAGATCAAGTGCTAAAGAGGAGAAAGTGCCATTTGGATAATTTAACAGGGGAGTAAAAAGCAGAACCTCACATGGTGGCATTAGCTGTACGTTTTCTCACATTTTACAATGTGTGACATTTATACTTTTCACTATGGAGTCTTGGTTTTATCCACACTAGCAGCATGGCTCTAGGAATGGCAGTACCAGTTGTTTGGCTGATAAGTGGGTCTTTCCGTCCACCACTTTGGTCCAGACTGAAGTACCTCAGCATCTGTCGGATGATTACACATGACAGTTTGTACACACATTTATACGCTTTCAAATCATTCTCTCTATTGCATCCCCTTTGTAAAGTGCTTCCTAAATAAAATGTATTATTGTTATGAAGCCCACTGACTTCCTCTGACTTTTCCTCAGTGAAATGTATCAACTATTGGATGAATTGCCATGGAATTTGATTCAGATATTCATGGTTCCCAGAAGATGTATCTGACTGACTTTGGTGATCCCTCAACTTTTTTTCTCCAGTGCCACCATGAGGTTGATATCTTTGATGTTGTGTGAAATGCCTCCACAAGTATTGCCATGAGGATTAGTACCCATATGCATGCCTCCCCCCAGGATGAATTGTAATATCTATGGAAGCTTTTCAAAGCAAGCAGAATATATTTTAGCCATTTCTTTATGACCAAATATCAGCCTCAGCTTTGATATGTGTTCAGTGACAATTTAGCAAATGTTGGAATGCAAACAGGCTCAACTAAGATGGCGGACATGGTAAACATTATTCTCACTGAACAGTAGCATGTTAGCATTAATTGGAAAATAGCTTTGCAATTAAAGTTTTCCAAATGAAATACAAGACTTCCTCGCACCAAAAGTGTTACTTACTTACCGGTTCACATTCCAAAGATAAATTTAGATACAATAAGATGAAGATAAGGCCTAAGATAAGATGAGCATGAGATGAAATAGGATAAGGATAAAGATAAGGATAAGATAAATAAGATATGGATGAAAATGATGATAGGAGAAGTTTGGAAATAAAATAAGATAAAGATAGATAAAAGACAAGGGCAGAGATAAGATAATGTAAGAATAAAGATAATGATAAGATAAAGATAACTAAGATGAGGAAAAGGATATACATAAGAAGAGACTAAGATGGATAAAAATGATCATAAAGATAAGAATATGTAAAGGATAAGATAAAGATGGAGATAACGAGATAAAGAGCAGAGATAAGATAAGTTAGGAATAATTATAAGGATAAGATAATGACAAGATATGAATGAAAATGATGATAAAAATAAGAATCTGTTTAGGATAAAATAAGATAAGGATGGAGATAAAGATAAGGGCAGAGATAAGAGAAGGTAGGAGCAAAGATAAGGACATGATTTTGAATGATTCCCTCGGCTCATCAGCTCATTGGCTCGTTTAAGCAGCCAAATTGGTTATATGGACATATGCAGATGGCAATTCAGCGTGTTAAGTACACTCTGCAGAAACACACACATACTGTAGACACACTCCTGCACACACACACACACACACACACACACACTGACTCACTTACTGTGCTTGCTCATACGGGGCTGTAACTTGATCTTTCTGACAGCTGCAGAGAAGAGCCGGAGGACTTATTATTCCATTTAGCCCTTTGGAGGAAAAGAACATTAGTTTTAGGTTGCAACTCCCTCTCTTGTTCTGTGTTTGTCTCTTGCTCTCCACATGCAGCTGCACTGGCTTTCTAAGTGGGGGGTTTTCGGGATCCCTAGGGTTCCTGAAGTGGTTCCTAGGAAAACCCACTAATGAAACAAAATTTCAATTTGATTCCATTTACGCGAAATCACCCCAGAACGAGTCGAGTTTTGAGCCCTCCACATACAGTGCAGTCAGTTCTGAAATTGAATACTAGATCAACAATGATCCTCCCATATGGCTGACTTGGATGCAATCCTATCAAAGGGGAGGGGGGGTTTGTGGACTAACGTGGGCTTATTCTGGGGTCTCTGACATGAAAGAGTTAGAGAAACCCTGCGGCAGCATCCTGCAAGTCAGAACACAGAGAAGAAGAGACGAAAAACAAACGGGGAATATTTCTCAGATATTTCTCAGATGCACAGATGGCAGTCGGCTCAGAGGGAAATGGCACCGGGTGATGAGGAGGGGTGAGGAAGGTGGGAGAGAAGGGTGGTGGCATTTGGAAAAGGGGAGGATGGGGGGTTTAACGGTACAAGCAGCCCCCCCCACCGGACCCCTGCCAAGGCTTGGCAGCGCTTCTGGCCCACGTGCTGAGTCACTGTGGTAACGGTGACATCACCATGGGAACGGGCTGGATGGGTTTCACGAAACCACATTTGACCCGGACAGACAGCAAACACACAGAAAGATGATGACAAAGTGATCATCACTTCACTCATTTTATAAGAATGCCTTCGTCATTTCAGAAAGAGTCATATTGTAGGTTTAATACTGCGGAGAGAAGAGATGGAGAGGTTGCAGGGTGGAGTTTGGAACTCAGAGAAAGGGAGGAGAGAAAAGGAACACTTGAGAACCTTTTTCTTATTCAACTTTTCACCACATTTCAAAATTAAATAAGGTCATAAGGTCATAGTGGTGTGTTAGCTTTTCCATACCGATATACCCCATGGCGGTATATAAGAAGTGGACGTAGTTGTCCGGACGTCACCCGTTGGTTTGTTGACATTGAAGCCTCGAGTTCAGCGTGTTTGGCCATCTTGGATTTCGCCATCTTGGCTCTCTGCAACCAGTGAATGAAAGTGAAAATATTTGGACTGTGGATGAGGGACGTAGACATGCTGTATACGACTCTGGTAGCGGCAGAGACCTGTCAATCACAGTAGCCCCGCCCTAAAGCATCCCCTGCTTTATGGTCTGTTTGACTCTAAATGGAGCATCATTTACTAAATGAACATCATGCTGTATTGAAGAAGACTTGAAACTAGAGATTGAGACCATAAACTCATGTTTACAATGTTTACTGAGGGAATAAATCAAGAGAGAAGTAGAGTCATTTTCTCATAGACTTCTATACAACCAGAGGAGTCGCCCCCTGATGGACACTAGAGAGAATGCAGCTTTAAGACATGACACTGACTTCACTTGTCAGATCCTGGAGGTTCTATCATACATACAATACATTTTATTTGATTATATATTTACTGTGGACTTAGTTTCCTGTCTTTCCGGTTGGCTGAGTTTTTTTTTGGTAATCTGATAAATCAAGTTTATGAACATTGCTTTCAGATGCTTTTGCCATCTTGGCAAGATTAAAGTCTTGCAGATTTAATATTCTACTAGGGCGGGGCAATATGGAGAAAATCATGATATCTTTGACCAAAAAACTAAATATTGCGACAATGTTTATTGTGGATATAATGACTTAGGGGGTCAAGGCAAGTTCAGAGAATTACACCATTTTACTATAATGCAGCCTTTCAAAAACTAGGAAAAGTCAACACTTATCCCATATTACTATAACCACAATCTAAGACTAAATCTGATCCCGTATTACATATTTCTAATCATCCCAAATTAAAACTTGAGTGTTCTCGCTGCACTTGTGGACAGCGAACTGAGCCACTTTGGCCTAATTCTGAGCCAATCGCAATCATTGGTGTCATTGGCTTGAGTCAGCGGAGCATATGGATCCCTTAAGGCTTCATAGGGCAACCTCCCTCCCCTCTCACCCTCACCCAGGCCCATCCTCTCTCTCTCTCTCTCTCTCTCTCTCTTTCTCTCGGCAGCAGCCCCGGTCCATCTGTAAAGCTCCAAGGGTTGACGGGTTCTCCCTTCCCCCCCGGGCCTCCCAGGTGTGGGGGCAATATGGTGCTCAGAGTCCAGCCTCCAAGGTCAAGTCCCTTCTCCTCCTCCTGTCTCTCCTCGTAGGGCGTCATGAAGGAAGTCCAGCACAGGCACAACAAAGCGACTCCCTACACTGTTACTGTCTGAGCATAAAAGGAATGAAGTTTGACGGGAATAACAGCTCTTGAAATATTGCAATAATTCAAAAGTAGATTTGGAGAAAATTTGATTTTGGCCTAATTGAAAGTTATTTGACGGCTGGTTTGGAATGCTTCGCAAGGCTTACATTAGTTTTACTTTGTTTTTTTAAGTATTTATAGATCATATGAACAGAGAAGTGATGATAAAAACAGGTTCTTTGTGTTTTTATTCAGTTAACATATATATTAAAGAAAATCTATACCTTAATTGTAAAACATCAATGATGCATTCCTCAAGAATAAACTACAATACATCAGACTTACTCTGCAGCTCAAAACATGAAAAAGCATTATTTACAAGCTTGTGTTACTTTTCTTTTTCAAAGAATGACTAACTCAACTGTAATGATACTTGGCCACCTGTGTGGGCAATTAACCAGCTCCGTTTCTTTTCTATTTACAGTAATAATAGTGTGTTAGCTCAATAATCATCATCTTTCTCTGGATAAATGTGTGCCTGGTCTGCTGCTGCCGCTGTTGCTGCTGCTGCTTGTCAGCTGAAGCACGGCGAAGGTATTGTTATGCCCCGACAAAAGAGAAGCACCTCGACCATCATGTCTGGTAAAGAATTAAATTCCGCACACCGCACCATGAAGCCTGGAGTTGCAACAGAAGTGCAGAATATAACTGCTTTTCACCTTCAGCACAGCTCGTCTTGTCTCGACCCTGCAGAGAGCTCTTTTGGACTTTTCAACAGAGCTTAAAGCTTTTCTATTCTCCTTTTAAGCAAACAGTGAAATACCTCCAGACTGAATTTGAAAAAAGTCGGTGCAGAAGGAATCCAAACAGGAGAACAGAGGAAATGACAAACGTCTGCTCTTTGATTCAAGTGTATAGTGCCGAGTTGCTTCGACAGACAGACCACACAGGTATCTCTGGCCGGAGAGACACTACAGGCAGAAACATCGGTTTTGTGCAATATGCATTTAGCTATTTCGCTTCCATAACATGTCGTCTTTCAGATTAGTGGGGAAAAAACATCCAAAATACACTATTAAGCTTTCATTTTACTAAGTTGTCTTTTTGCGTATGTAGATTTCTCCTAAAGTCACCAAAAGTTACCATTAGATAAGATAAGATAAGATAATCCTTTATTAGTCCCGCAGTGGGGAAATGCAGGATTACAGCAGCGTAGGGTATAGTGCACACAAGAGACATAGTAAAAGAAAGACAAGATGAAAATAAAATGAAATAAAAACAAGTATTATAAATAAGCAATAAACATTTTTCATAATGCCTTATTTACATAGCTAAACATACAGTAACATTTCAGAAAACTTGTAATACAAAAAATAACTGTTTTAATATAAGTAATCAACTGCGGTAGTTTCATGATGATATCCGTTAGTTATATTTTTTACCCTATTCACCTGAAGTGTCTTCAACATGTATGTAATTTAACAAAACATTTCTTTAAAGGTCGTTTTCTCTAAATGAGTTTTTTCTCAGACTCTGATCCAGAAATCTCCACTTCAGTAGCTCTTACATACACCAAACTTTACAGCTTCATTCCTCTCTATATTCTGAAGGTTGCTACAGAGGGCTTTGTTCATATATCATTCATAGCCTGATTTATACCACCATTATATTAATAAAAACATTTTATTAGAGATTTTTTTAAGGCTGTTGAAAGTAATCTTCTTAATCTTCCTATTTTGATTTATAGACGATACAAAGAGATGTGATTCTAACATGGCCAAAAAATGAAAAAAGAACATTGAACCTGGCTTTAGCATATGTTGAGATTTCTGTTCTGGAAATGAATGCAAATAAGCTTTTTTTTAAAGTAAGATGATGCTATATTTGCATATTTAAATAAACTTGTAATACAAAAATACTGGTCTCAATGTAAGTAATGTAAGAAAGTTAAATGGCGTTGTCTTTTAGTTCAATCTTTCCTCCTTTTCCCCTAAAGCATGAATGTGTAAAAACGCGTGTGAGTCATGTGAACTACAATGCGGTGAAATAAATGCAGATTTTAAACACAGTCAGTACATTCAGCTCAATAAATCGCCTTTATGTAGATATCATCAAACCCATCATGTTTTGGCACATGGTGTTTACTATATTATAATTATGAAGCACTTACAATGTGTTTAGAATGCACTTACATCGTTTTATACGCCTTCTAAGCACCTCTCCAAGTAAAAGGTGTCGGCCAACAGTCGTGCAATCATCATTCTATCTCGAGAAGATCTTTTATTTTAAACTGCACAAGAGACCGCATAAGAGAAAAAGCATTTTTCCCACCGCGTGGAGCACAGTGAATCGACGTTCCCGAGAGGCAGAGATAAGATTGTCAGCCGGCGACAGAGAACGAGATAGCAGAACACCGCATCGCTGTCACTCCACATGTCTTCTATTTGTAAAAACAATTACATTATCCACTGTTTTTCTTTCTTCTGAGTCTTAAAATAGTGCAGCGATGAGAAAAACAGCAAAATGCAAGAGGAGAACATTTTGTCTCCCTTTCCCTCCCGCCCCCTTTACCACCACCACCCCCAACACCACCACCACCACCACCACCACCACTCCTCTTGGATGCTAATTTCATTTTAATTGCGTCAAACCGCTTTTTCTCACATCTGAAAAATGTGTACGTGTGAGGGTGTTGATTAGAGAAAGTAAAAATACAGCATGTAGGATTTTTATGCTAATTACCCTTTAAACCTAGCTCACGTCAGTCGGTTTCCCTAATTAGCATGTTTCCGACAGGAGAGAGGAAGAGTGAGAGAGCGGTGTGGTGGGGCTCTGCACGGATAAATTAAAGGTGTGAAAACCCAGACGTTTGAATTCTTCCTCCCCTCCCTCATTCTTTCCTCCTCTTCCACCCACCCACACCTGTGAACAAGTCTGTGAGAGTTGGAATTAACTGTCTCGCTCCGTCTATCTGCCAGTCTGTCTGTCCATCTACAGTATGTATCAGTCTATCTATCAATCTATCCATTCATCTACAGTATGTATCAGTCTATCTATCAATCTATCCATTCATCTACAGTATGTATCAGTCTATCTATCAATCTATCCATCCATCTACAGTATGTATCAGTCTATCTATCAATCTATCCATTCATCTACAGTATGTATCAGTCTATCTCCATTCATCTCAGTATATCAGTCTATCTATCAATCTATCCATTCATCTACAGTATGTATCAGTCTATCTATCAATCTATCCATTCATCTACAGTATGTATCAGCCTTTCTATCTACAGTATGAATCTATGTATCCATCTATACATCTATCCCTCAGGTCTATCCGTCTCTCTGTCTAAAGTATGTATCTATCTGTCATTCTAAAGTATGTATCTATCTGTCATTCTAAAGTGTGTATCTATCGTATCTATTCTATATATCCTATCTATCGTATCTATTGTATCTATCATATCTATCTATCATATCCACTATTGTATGTATCGTATCTATCGTTTCTATTTATCGCATATATCTATCGTATCTAGCTGTCGTATCTGCCTATCGTATATATCGTATATATCGTATATATCGTATATATCGTATATCGTATATATCGTATATCGTATATATCGTATATATATATATCGTATATATATCGTATATATCGTATATATCATATATATCGTATATATCGTATATATATATCGTATATATCGTATATATCGTATATATCGTATATCGTATATCGTATATATCGTATATATCGTATATATCGTATATATATATCGTATATATCGTATATATCGTATATCGTATATATCGTATATCGTATATAGCGTATCTGTCTATCGTATCTATCTATCGTATATATCGTGTCTATCTATCGTATCTATCCTGTCTTTCTATCGTATCTATCGTATCTTTCTATCTTAACTTCCTTTTTATTGAAATATAAATCGCTACAAAATGTGCAATAATCACAAATAAATGACAGCAATAGCCCCAAGAACAATGAATTTGCTAGTATGTAGTCCTATAAAAAATTGAATAATTAAATAGACTGTGAACTATGCCAATATATGATTTTTAAAATACTTTATTATGATTGTCTATGGATCTCCTCCACTGGGTTTCTGTACCTTGGACAGCACCACACCAACATGAGCACCCTTTACTTGGGTTTTCAATGGCCGATGCTGGTTTTTAGGGCGCAGGGCTTAGTTAAAATGAATATTTGTACAAAGCCAAGTCCATGAAGAGATGGTTTTAGCAGTCTCGCTTGGAAGATCTTCCTGTGCTCAGCCTCATCATCAACACCTTTAGTATGAACTGGAAAACAGATTGTTAGCGAGTCCTTATCGCCCAACATCTGCGGCCGATCTCACTGATGCTCTTGTAGCCGAATGGGAGAAGATCACACAAGCCATTTCCCAAATTTGGTGGAAAACCTGAAACCATCCACTTATTTATGTAATGTTTGATTGTCCACACACTTTTGACCATGTCGAGTATCATGTTACTCACTATCCATGTTCTTCGAACTCTTCTTTTTATATAACGTCAGTGTTGGCTCCAACTTTTTTCTTATACACTCCTTATCCTTCGTCTTTCAACTTCCTTTTTGTAGTTCTTATATTCTTGAGTTCTGGTCTAGTTCACTAGTTCACTCTGTTTTTTTTGTACTTTTTCATACAATTATTTGGTATTAAAGAGTTAAACAACTGACCAAGCTAGACTTGATATCCGCGGCAAGGTTCTGGTTAAAAGCCAGAGCGGTTTTGACTGTCAATTTACAGCTTGAGTGCCTTCAAGGTTAGACGCTTTCCATGCTTTGAGAGTGGGCGTTTTATGGTTACATGAACACAGCATCAAAGAAATATCATTGCACTCTTTTCTTTTACTGTTCTTTTCCTCTCTCAGAGCTGAAAATCTCCCATAAATGATTTTTTTGTAAACTTCACTTGTTGCCCCTGTGGGTTTCCGGTCCAAACACTTTGATTTTTCCTGGTCTTACTTGATGCATAATGAGTCATTCGTTTTTCAAGTGGATGAGCATAATTGGCTTAAGCACAGGTGCAACCTCTAATTGAGATGATGTCGGCGGGAGCTATTCATTGTCAGTTGTTTGTATGTTCTCACAGGTTGGGAATTGGCTCAGGACGGAGAAAAAAAAAGGAGACCAATTTAAACATTAGAGCTTAAACCTAAATGATGCACTTCTCATACACAACTACCATACCATTACTGCCACCTGAGGTTGCCAAATTTTGAAGTTTCCATCTTATATATCTTCATTTGAATCATAATAAATAACGTCTAAATGAGGTTCTATATTTTTTTTTCCCCCATGTAAAAAAACAACAACATTTGAGTAAATACTGCTATTTTAATATTTTATTCCTCTGTATGTTTATTTAATTGGGCTAAATCAGCAATGATTGTAACAATGATGTATTGGA
Source organism: Anoplopoma fimbria (assembly GCF_027596085.1). Taxonomy (NCBI): domain Eukaryota; kingdom Metazoa; phylum Chordata; class Actinopteri; order Perciformes; family Anoplopomatidae; genus Anoplopoma; species Anoplopoma fimbria. Next base: position 3,157,725 of record NC_072471.1, on the reverse strand, counting down.
AAAATGTACGATTTTTTTTTTTTATATTACAAAAACTATTTTGGCACTATTTTCCCATGAGTCATCCATTAAATTTTGTTTTTTAAGAATGTCATGGACTAATTTTTTGTTCATGTTCACTTATAACTATTTTAAAATATAATTAATATATCAATAAATTAAGTTCAATGAAGTTGATTGTTAAATCTTAGTTAATAGTTATTTTAAGGTTAACAAACATTGAAATATCTTTAAGTTTACTAGTTATTAGTAATGCTATAGTTTTGAATAATTTCAACGGATTATTGTTGCACACTTTATACAATTGTATATACTATAATGAGCATTTGTTAATGATTACCAAATTACTTTTTAAACCATGGGAAATTAAATTTATATATGAACCCCATATTTGTAACACAGAGTTCATCGTAAATATATATTTTTTAACCTTCTATAAAGAATATCTGGATGGCTTTCATTAAGTTGCAACTTATGAAGATATTTAATACTTTGGTTGATAATTACTTTCTGGCTCATCTATCTACGTCATGTTTATAGATGTTTAGAAAACACTTTCTTCAAGGTTTACAAATCATTTAATAAATATTAACTTAAAGTTTATAAAAAGTTTGCAACAATAAACTGTTAATAGTTGACTAATGTTATCAGAATGTAATTATTGTCTCTTATCATTTGTGATATAAGGCATAACATAACACATGTAAACATAGTATTTCATATTAAATCAATTAATTGAAAAGTTTAATAAACCATCAACCATTGCCGTTTATTAATGTTGCAGATTATTCCTCAATTAAATGTTCACTCTTTAAATGTCAAACTATGGTTGAAAAAAATGCTAATTAGAAGTTTCTCGAGCTCAAATTGACATCTACAAATTGCTTATTTTTCCCGATTAACAGCTCAAAACCCAAAGATATTGTATTCTCAGTGACATAGAATAGGGATCATAACCCAATCATTACATTTGAGATGTTGCAATCAATAAGAATGTGGGACTTTTGCTTGGTAAATAAATGCTTCATACAATGAATCAATCATCCAAAAGTTGTTTTCTGCTAATTAAAGGAAGTTTGTAAATGCTGTCATTGACTTTAAACCAAACAAGGGTTATTACAAATGTAATTTATATGCAATTGTAGTGATTTTTTGGTACTTTTTCTCTTCTTAACTCACTTTTTTACTAAACTAAGTACAGTGTGCTGCTAATTCAAACATCAGAGAATAAGAGCGTCACATCCCCTAATTGTCTTCTTTGTCATCCGTTTCTCAGCAGGTGAAAATTAAGAGCTTGATCATTTTCTTGCCTTTAAGGTGCAGTAACGGGAGGAAAAGCCGGAGAGAAAACGTGTGCCTGCTGTACGCTTTTTGATTTTTACCTCTTCTGCTCTGATAGGACTCATTTCCTGAACACAGTGGTGGTAGTCATTCCAATTAATTAGCCGGAGGAACCGTAAGAAAATCTCCATGTAATTAGCTGATTTAGCCTAATGGGCTAATCCCTAAAACTCCACTTAAGGCAGTTGTGTTCTTCATCAGCATACTGCTGTGATAGGCTTGTCATCAGAGAATACATCATTCCACGGAACAACTCACCCTTTCCCTGCCGTCGTGATGTGACTTTATGTGCTTAAAGCTAATTGTCTTTTTCTTAAATTTGTGACAGGTCTTATTTTTATACATTCAGCTCAAATTTATCTGCTGAGATTTGAGAGATTGATTAGTTTACTCAAATTGGAAAGTAATCTCTTGACTTTTAAGTTATTTTATTAAAGTTCGTTTTAATTATTACTCTTCTTTGACTTTACAATATCTTTAAGACCTTTAATATCCGGTGCTTCAACAGATAGCTTGTTGAGTTTGTTGCTGTTGACGGCTGATCCAATTTTGTTGTTGCAATCTTAACTCCACAGAAAAAGGAGAGAGAGAGAGGAAGGGAGATAGAAGACTGTATTTAAAAAGTAAGTGAAGTCACGCTGATGTCACCTATCCAATAGTCGTCGCCATCTTGGCTTTTGGAACCAGAAGTGACACCAGAGGGTGGAGCTAAATACAACCGAACGCTGAAAAATACCCTGAACTGAATGCACACTGTTAAAGAGTTACAGTTGTAGCAACCTGTCAATCACAAGCTAGTCCCGCCCTAAATCATACCCTGCTTTATGGTCTGTTTGACTCTAAATGGAGCATCATTTACTAAATGAACATCATGCTGTATTGAGGAAGACTTGAAACTAGAGATTGAGACCATAAACTCATGTTTACAATGTGAACCAAATGATGAACTGATAATGAAAGAACTATCCGACAGTTAATACTTAAATATGACCCTCTTAAAGCTCTTGATCCTTGATGTCAAATTGGGAATTCATAGATGGTTTATTGGCCCTTCAAACACTTTTGCATACATTGTGTTGTACTTTATTTTAAAAATAAAAAATATCCGTAGGTGATGTCAAACGATTTAGGTCTAAGTCAAGCACCTAAATTCGTATTAGATTTATATTACTAATAACAACCAACTACAACATAGTTGGTTGTTATTAGTAATATAAATCTAATACGAATTTATGATTCTTCAGTCCATTAAAGCAAAACCACAAACAGTTTATCTGCCAGTTTCCACGCTTACAGTATTGGGATACTACTCAGCTCAGAGTAAGATATACTGAAGTGTGTTAGAGCATTACTGCAAATGATCTCGGCCTAGTCCTTTAAATAACACATTGACTGGAGGTTCCTTCCTGCGTGTCTCACAGTGTGAACAGTTATTATATCAAGCGGAGATAGAGAGGTTCGGCTCGCCTCAGATGCTGATATCGAATGCACTTTGCACCTTCATGCATTATTCTGGACAAGTTAAGTTACAAAGGGGCAAAGATGTTGTATCAGACCTGAAGTCGCATTTTTTTTTTTACCTCAACAGTCCAGCCAGATTAATCGGCTCCAATTCGAGGAAGCAGAGCATAAAACATGTAGTGTTGTTATTGATATTCAGTCAGATAAGCTGTGGTCAGTCGCATTCAGGAGTCTTTAGCGGGCAGTGCTGCTTTGTGGCCCACGCCTTGTTTATCGAGGAGAAAAGTGTTGTGTCCCCGAGCTTTACAGGCCTTATGAGGGAGACAGATGGATGTTGAACAGCCCTATTTCCCCCTGGGGGTGGGGTCTTTAAATGCATCTTGGTGAGGTCTCTGGGGGCTGGATGCACTGTGTGCATTAGCAGCAGCGTGGGCCGCTTTTGTCTTTCCAATTAAACGTCTGAAACAATGGATGATAGCTGTGGGCAATTGTGGTAAATGCGCGTACAACACAAGTAGAGGCGTATAGTGTGAGCCTGTGTGTAGTTACAGCAAGAAACCAGGGAGTTATTATTCATGATATTCAGCTCCCTCATAAGCCTGCACATTCAGGCTCTGCTACAGATTTCTACATCCGTCCGAAACGAGCCCAATGTCCATTACATATTAGGCTTGTTGCTCGAGAAGTGTTGAGGGAGGAATAAGGTGGAGAAAAAAATATACAAAAAAGAGACGGACATCGGCTCAGGACCTGGAGCACACTGCTGGAAGGAGAGTGGAAATAAAAGGGAAAGAAGGGGTCAAGCTGAGGTATAGAGAGCGGGAGAAAGCCACGAGAGCCGCCTGAGTGTGAGCGTTGTGCCGAGCGAGAGGATGGTCTCCAGCAGCTCCATTGATTTCCTCGACCGGCCTCCGACGCTCTCTCCGCCTCCCCCCGCAGTCACAGGGAGAATGGGCAGAGTGGGCTTTAACAAAGACCTCGGTGGACACCCGCCGGCCGTGACCGCTCTCACCGCTCCCTCCCACCTCCATCCCAGACCTCCGCCGTCGAGCTAAAAGCGCCCCCTGCGCTCCACCCCCTCCTCCGCTGACATTTGACTCGACACGAATTACCGAGGTCGCCTTGGTTCGTCCATTTTTTTCTTTTCGTCTGCATTTCTTTTTTTGTGTAGTTTTTTTTGGTGCCTTGTGTGTTCCTGTGTGTGTTCAAGCCTGGGCCTATTAGAGGGGCGGCTGATATGACATGCCGAAAGAGTTCTGCATTAAACTCAGGGAGTACTCGGCATATTCATGAACTTTATCTTTGCAGGGTGGAAGAACCTGTAATTTAGACTAAAGCTCTCCACTGAAATCCCAGATTATTCCTCTGATACTACAGTTACTGCTGCTATAGATGAGCACATCTGGAGGAACCCACAGCTTAGAAATGACATCCAGCCAAAACCTATCCATCATATATCATTTAGAGAGGAACTAAAGGTCCTCGAATGCTCAGTTGAGAACTGTCCTCTGACTATTAAGGTAGGCAGATATAGAGTGAATACCGTTTTTGTTATTTATGATCTTGGTGTTGTTGAAGTTGACTTTTATTTTGTATTTTATTTGCCCCAAGTGACAAAATGAGTCCTCTATTTGAAGGAAAAAAGCTTTCTGTCATTCTGGTACATTTAATGAGTGTCTTTTGATGGAGAGCACAACACATCGTAATGTAACTGAATGCAACCTCCATACGTTAGCTGTTAGCATGGATGCTGCCAATGTTACTAGCTCTCCTGCAACACGTATATATGACTTTATTTCACACTATGATGGTGAAACTGTGTAAACTGTTAATGTGTGCAGCACACAATATATGAAAAAAAAATACATTCAAAATAATTATAAACATACCACAATTACAGATAGCTACTAATTTGTTCAAATAGTGAGGAAAATATATTGAATACAATCCAAAGAAGAAGATGACAAAGAAGACATTTGTATTCACAGGCTACAAAAAAAAAAAAGATTTAAGCCCTGTGTTGCACAATAATTAGTTAATTAATCATAAATGGCAATAATTAAAGACAGAGCCTCTGAAACGGTGCAGACTGTGAGGTTTTGTCTCACAGGTGACCCCCCCAACCCCCCTTCCTCTTTGTTCAATAAAGAAAGCATGTCTCCATTAAAAAGAACATGTTGGATGTTGTGTATGAATCAACAGCAATTAGCCCGCACCACGCCTTGGGTGGGCCATCTGCTGAGCGAGCACCAGACACAAACAGGTGGGCCCCCGTCGCCACGGTGATCGCCATGTCGAACACCGCGACAATGGCGGGGTGATTAATAGCGGCTCCCAAATATCTCGACACGCACGTCTCGGCCGCCGCACGTTTAACGGAGGACATGCTTTTCCCCCCCGCGCACACGCTCTAAACCCACATTTGTTAATTAGCGATTTTAACTGAAGTCATAGTGCAGGCTAATTGCTGGTAATAATGATATTCGATTAGGGAATCAATTGGCTGTGGTGCCGCGACTGCTTTGATGGATGCAGCCTTGGGTAGTGGCTGTGAAAAGGCTTACACAGCGGCGTAAAGCATGAAGACGGAAAAAGGACTTAAAACAGAACAACGAATAAAAAAATTTAAAGAACACTCTGCAGGGAAACAATGAGTAACAAGAAACACTGGTGAGAGCTCAGGTAGGACTCGAAATATAGACTCACTAACACTTTGCTGTCAAACCCGAAAGCTTTTTGATAGCTTTCCAAAAAAAAAAACTTCCATCTCTGCCACTGGCATCTCTTCACTGCATCGTGTGTGTGTGTGTGTGTGTGTGTGTGTGTGTGTGTGTGTGTGTGTGTGTGTGTGTGTGTGTGTGTGTGTGTGTGTGTGTGTGTGTAAAGTCAGAGAGGCCAGCAATATCGATCAGGCTGCATCGATCCCCAATGTGGAGTCCAAGAGTGTGCTTGTTGTCCACGTCTGTGTGGGTTCTTGTGCACAAGTATGTGTGGCTGTTATGTTTCCATGCGTGCTCATAATCTGCCCCCAGAAGTTCAATGATCCATTCTGGTGCAACTTCAAAACGGGATGTTGCAAAAACTTCTTGGAAGGAATCCAGCCGAGAGCACCGGCTCGTTCACTTATTTTACCGTCGGTGCGTTTTCATGGTGCGGTTTATAATTTGTCCACAGGCAGAAAGAAAATAAACGTTGGTTGCGAAGAGAAACAGATGGAAACCGTTGACGAATTCACAGAGAGGAAAGAATCTGATATTTTTATGAAGTGAAGGAATTACTTTTTATACTGATGCCAGAAATAAAACGGCAGTGACAAAAAACAAGACAAAAGAAAGTAGAGACACGTTGGAGTTGACATAATCGTCAGCGTCTCGCTGCCAAAGATCTCAGCGTTCAGATTGGCGAATGCTGTGCTTCTAAGGCCTGTTTGATTTGATGCCTTTTCACTCACTGTTTCTCACTTCTAACACACAGTTTGTAGATTTTGTCTTTTAAATATCGTTTTGTATTGTTGTTGTTTAGAAGCTGTCAGTCATGTGTTTCATTGTGAAATCACACGTCGCTGTCTCTTCAATTATTATCAGGGCTTGGAGGATGTTTTTACATTAAAATCAGTCCTCAGTGAGATCGATGTGAGCTTGATCCGGCTCATCTCTGACTGTGGGTGTAAGTGAATGGTTAGTTTGTCTCGCGGTCCCCGGGGCCGCCCCGAGGCCATCTCATACACTCTGTTCGCGCTAATCCACCTGACAGCTTGACAACCGCGTGTTATTTATAGAGCCGAACCCCAGCTATGCATGTTTTATCCAGATAGAAAAGGGGCGGCGGCGGTGGCGTTGACGGCTTTGAATGTACGGCAGAGTTTGACCCGCCTGCACGGGTGGCCGACCCTCTCCGTGTCTTCCTGCCTGGTTATAACGGCGCCGCTGAGACAGAATTCACTTCACGTCTAATTACGTAACCTCCCACCGTCGCTGTACGTGTCCATGTGCGTTTGTGTGCGCTGTCATCACCTCAAGCAAATAACATAACCACTTTTTGTATTCACATTTCCATGCACCACCTGTAGAACTGTACTTCACTGTTGTAATTGAATCAGCCAGTGGAATATATACGCAAAACCCAGACCGAGAACAAGAGACTCATCAGAGAGCGCTAATAACCCCCCAAACAAATCAGCGCTCTGTTTCTCTCCCCGACAGAAGAAGAGCGATCTGTTGCTTCTTTTCTTCCCCCCTTGATTTGCTGATTGTGATTCTCTCTTAACAAGTTGATGAAGACTTGTCTTATGCTTGTTGGATATCAGATTGTGACGATACACAAAATTCACGGTTTGTAGCTCGGTTTTGGGGTCATGGTTTGGTAAATTTTGGCTCATTGGCGATAAATCCTACTACAGCAGTTAAGGCAATCAAATACTGGTATACAGTCAATAAAAAGGAGACCGTGTCAAAGAAGACGGAACCGCAGACCGTTGGGGTTTGTGGTTTTGTGGTTTTGCTCTCTGTTTCAGAATCGCCTGTTGTAGGTAACATGTCTGAGCTGTGAGCATTTCAATTTAAAGAAGCCTTTTCCTACTCAGACTGTATAAGGAATGAATCCTGAAGAGGTAAACAGTCCGGTATGTCATGAGAAACATTGAAGGATGTTTCACCACCTCCCTGCAAACAACAAAAAATAACAACATCATTTTGTGTAAAGGGTGACTTCTTTTAGGTAATTATCTCATGATCCTTTCTCTGCATAACTCACCAGCTGCATATGACGCACCAACACACCTGTGCCAAATGTTTTTCTATGAAACCTCACATCTCCACAGCAGCAACAAAGTTATTTAGAAAACTGATTAATCACTGTATCTTTCATTTTTAAAGATCCTTTAGTCCATAAAGTCCCTTAAAGTAGTGAAGAATGCCTCTCAGAATTTCAGAAATCTGAAGGGGATGTCGTGTTTTGTCCGGCCAACAGTCAAGATCCAAAGGATGTTCAGTTGACGATGATGAAAAAACTGAGAAAAGCAGCAAAACATCACATTGGCGAAGTTTCAATCAGAGCATGTTTGGATTTTTGCTTGGCAAATAACTTTAAGTGACTCATTAATTTTGAAGTTTCTGTTGATCAACTCATCAATCAATGGACAAATAGTTTCAGCTCCACAATAATGCTTCCTCGTGGTTGTGCCACTGTCCCATTTCACAAAGTCGAAGCTCCAGCACAGCAGTAGTTTTTTTTTTTACATTTGCGTCCAGAATCGCCACAACCCTGCTTACTTACAGAATCTCTGCTATTGTCTATATGATGTATCTGGGGTTAAACCTTTTAGATTCATTTCGTAATCCCTTTTTGGGGCTCAACTAACCACTAGATGTGGACGAGAGCAATGACAACCTATGAACTATGCCAGATACTCAGTTTGTCTTCAAGTTTAATAAATAATGATGCAAAAATAGTAGCTGGTGTTTCGTTTTAAATGTAATAAAATGCATTTCAGGTTCAGAAAATTCTCTTTTTTCTTTAACTAAGGTGGAATATTCAACAGAGTTTCAAACTATCTGTCTATTACTCAAGCTGCAGAACCATCAATTACCAAACTTGCTAAATAATTACATTTGGCAGAAGGCAAATCCCCAACACCATCAGACAGATACTGAAATGGGTCTCATGATCGCTCCACACAGTTACAAGCTTTTTGAGGTCAGGTTGCATGAAAACAACCCAAAGGGGTAAAGGTTTATCTACATTCATAGATAATATTGTCCCAATGCACTGATAAATTCATCAAAAGTTTAATGAAAAACAGGTTGAAGTCAAAGTCCCCAACAAGCAGATCCAAACGTCTTTGAAAAGGCGATTTCTACATCCTTAAAAGAACTGCAAGCTTTTCTTCTTCTTGGCCGCGTAGACACGTCTGTCGTTGTATCTGTTATTTTGTCCACCCTCTGCAGCTGTTTACAACGCTTGTTTTCATTTATGTTGCCCGTATCAAAGCATTGCAAATCTAGATTATTCACCAGCAGCATCTCCTAACTGGTATCTCACGGGCCTCCCACTGCTCATCCAACCGAGTGAACTCTGCATCATTCACCCTCAGCATGTGGTGGCTGTGAAACGTAGAAATGCATTCGGCTGCATTATTAATAACAGTTGCTCTGGAAACTGGGAACAAAAAAAAAGCAAAATGGGAGGCGGGATTGAAACGTGGAAGGGAAACAACTCAATCAACTCGGTGACCTACTGAGCTTCAACCGACTGAGGGGACAATTTGCAGGATGTTGTAGAATGTCATGACTATTATATGTCTGTTGTCTAGGTGACGGGGGTCATTGATCAGAACTAATGTTGGTTCATTAGGGAGGGTAGATTTGTGGTCATCTTGTGGAGTTTTATTCTGATCATTGAGGCTAAATAACTGAATAAGAAGAATAAGCCGTGTTATTAAATTAAAACCACAATTTGAGGTAATAATAACAATTACTCGACAAATTAATGAAAACTCACATCAAGATTAGTCTACTGGGTTTTAGGAGAATTAATAGAATTAAAAAAACAGTTTAAGAAGGTCCACGGTACAAATCCAAAAATGGTGTAAATTAACACAATCTGTCCCTGAACATTCGAGACAAATTGAATCGTCTCATTGTCCCTGACCAAAGGTATTCAGTACGGGTGTTGTTGCTGAGAATAGGCATGTTAGCTAACAAAGCATCCCACTTTCATAGGATGCTTTGTTGAACAGAAATCTCAGGTGTGCTTAGACTTTTAAATAAATGACAAAAACTAATGCATACATTTATTCCATACAGCGACTCGTTCTAAACGACCTTCATCTGGAATATTGTACGAACAAGCATCACGGGCATTCAATATACATTATACATTAAGATATCAAAGGACCACATGAATAAGGTTGGTTGTTGGATAAGAGTACATAAAGGAAAATGAAAAAGCAATTAATGTAAAAGGGTCTTTTTAAAAAAAAAAAGAGAGACAAACGGCAAAGAAGACCATAACATTTCCAATCTTCATCATACATGGGAATCCTACTTCATCAAATATAAAAAGATCACCTCAACAACATCCTTATAACAGCACCAAACTGTCCAATAGCCAAAAAACATCACTTCCACTTGAATTTTAAGCCTCTGAGTTGCATGAATGATTGGATTTAGCTATTGTGATCAGTAACACATGTATGCTTGTTCTGGTCTGTAATTGCAGCACCGACCTTTGAGCTGCTTTACTCTCATAACAGATAATGAAGTCTATGCTTTTATAAATACGAGAACATAGCATTAGTTTGATCTATATTTTACTTTTACCCTACAGCAGTTTTCTATAAGCTCCATTTTGCCCCAGTTACCTCCTTTTCCTCCTCTCTTTGTTCAGATGTTCTGTACCGTTCGCCTACAGTACCAGGCCCCAGTGTCACTCTAGAGATGATTTGAGATGACAGCCCAACTCAACCCCCAGTATATACAGGAGGCACCGAGGGGGACAAACAAACCTAACACACACATCCACCCATCTGATCCCATCGTTTCCGATCCATCAGTAAACAGAAAACAATGAAATGACAGGTCCTGGAGTGATCAAGGTTCAGCGTCTTCTCCAAATAACCCGCCTCCTTCTCTTAGAACAAACATCCCAACGCAGTTTTCTGTCGCCTCGCTCCACGGCCGGCAGCACCTCACATGGCTTTCCAGGAACCGCCATATATCTGCACACTATTGTTCTCCTGTTTTTCTATAGACTTTATTTATAGTCTTGGGCTTTTTCATTCATTATTTTTCAGGTTTAGAACGTCAAAAAACATATTTTGACCTCAAAAAATCAATGTTTACTCTTAGTCTGAGATTACTCTAAAATAATTACTGTCCGGATGTTACAAGTGGTCACTAATCTTGCTAAATACATAAAAAATTAAATAAGTGGCATCTTACTGGAGGATTACACTGAGTGGACAGTGACTCACCGTGAATCAACTCTGCTTCATACCCTCAGAAACTCATCACGAACTCCATCTGACCGTCCACAAGTGCATTTTGAGTTCTAGTAATTATAAAGTAGAAGGAAAGATGCAATGCTGCCAAAAGTAGAAATCAGATATTCCCTGTGATGTGTCCGTCTTCGGGGTAAAGACTTGTTTGGCGATCCAGCCATGGACATTATTCACCTGGACAAATATTTCATCAAATAGGCAATGAGTGCCTGAAGTGCTGTTCTGTTCCTGGCCATGACCTCTGACCTTCCTTAGAGGCATCCTTTTTAGTTTCCTTCAAAGCTAGTATTAAATTATTGCAATTAACAGTCTATTCTCTTGAAATGAAGGTTCTGTTTGGCGAAATGTTTGTCGGCTCCATGTTTAAATTTGCATAAAAGAGAATGAGACTAAGGATGCATTGATCCACTTTTTTCGGTCCTGATACCAATAACGATACGTTGGCATTGGCGGATACCAATCATTTAACTGATACCAGTGTTTAACTAATTAGCTTTATGCCTCACTGTGTTAAAAAGACTGGGGTCTCTCTTTAACCATTCAACCACACTTTGTAAAACAATATGTAACAAATAAATACATAGATATAAATGAACTAAATGATTATTTATTAGAATAACGATATCCAATACCAGATCTGCCCATTGTCTCGGATACCTGTTCCAGCTATTTGAGTCAGTATTGGAACGATATCCGATATCAGTATAGGTGCATTTTTACATGAAACATCTTTCAAAGCAGTTCCACCAAAGGAAAGTCTTATTGCTGCAGCGTTCAAGAGTATTTAAGACAATTGTATGCCTTATTACTTCTCCAACAGTTCAGGGGAGATCCTTTTATAGTTCCACATGACACAAAACCAGGTCCATAAAGAAAATGGTTTTCCCAGTGTGTTGTGGAAGACTTTGATTGGCCTGCAGAGAGCTCACTGACCTTAACTCCATCCAACACCTCTGGGATAAAGGAGAATGTCTGCCAAGAGTCAGGCCTTATCGCCCGACATCAGTGGCTGACCTCAACCACGCTCCTATGTGAGCAAATCCCTGCTGCCAGGTTAAACCTATGATGGAAAGCGGTCCCAGTAGAGAGGAAGCTTGTTGTAGCAGCACATTGATGCACATGGTTTTGGAATAAGATGTTCAACCAGCTCATTGAGGCTTAATCTTTGGATGTCTCCAGCTTTTAGTGGACCTGGCTTTGGCTTGAAATTATAGTAATAAACCTTTAAAAACTCAAATTAAACTGGTGGTGCTTCTGTATCGCAGCTCAGCTAGACTCAGTCGCACATTCACTCTGTTCCTCTGCTGTTCTCTCCAACAGTCAATTCCCTGTGCTACCAGTCAAATAATTCCACACTCATTATACAGGACCAACAGTTTTTAAGGAGCAAGCCTTGATGAAATTATTATTACGGCTCATAATTGGATGAGGAATGAATGGTTCTTGGAAATGCGATGGCCAGAAAAGCATCCCTCGCCGCTTTTCTCTCTCTTCTAACGCCCCTCACTCGGTCTCTCCCACCCTCCCATTACCTCTCTCTCTCTCTCTCTCTCTCTCACCCACCCACTGACACTCTCCCACTCACTCCCTCCTCCGAGCATTAGATGAGTGCGGCGGTCTAATTGCTTTCTTCAGGGAGAGAATTAGCATGAGCTGTCCTGAGTGCTCCAGTCTAATGCATAAAGAACAGGCAGCGAAGGGGCCCAAAAATGGGGGGCCGGGGAATCGCAGACACTTCCTCCATTAGCCAATCAGTCACACTTTAAGCTGGGGTGAGGAACAACTGCGTCAAGCAGTCGCACTTAAGAAGGTGAACAATCGAAATCTGCATGTTGTTGGAGTCAAAGAGCTTTGCGCGTCACTGGTCATGTTTAGCCGGTTGACTTGCAGCACCAGAACCTGCATGCTGATTGATGGTCACATTTAATAGGAAGTTTAGCTAAATCTACATATTCATGATCAAAGTTAATAGAGGACTTCCCTTCATCCTCATGTGGTGCTATGGTCAACCTCATTCTGTTATAATCGACTATAAAGGAAATATGACTTCATAGTTTGAGAAATAAATCAAAGATAGGTAGTTTATCGGTGCCTTCAACAATGATCCATATATCCCTTCCAATAAAACGGATCTACCGCTTCTATATTTAACATCTGCTTATGCTTAGGTGTGATCATGTTGTTGCTCTTTTGCTTTTGCATTTTTTGAAATAGCATTTTGGGAGAGATATCTTTCAATACCATTTCTGTATTTACTGACCTTTCATAACGGATATTTCGAGTACTGATACCAGTGCATTAAAACAAAAAATACTATTATTATTTAACAGCTTTATGCATGGATTGTGTATCGAGATACATGAGTTTTTGTTGTTCCTGTCCAGCAATTTAGGCTGTATTGGAGGCATTTCTGATACTGATATTTCTATTGAAACTACTGGACTTTTGAACCATGTTATTATAAAGTTTTGTCCATCCTCTTTCTTTTCTAAAGAAGCACAAACTTCCGGAACACTTGCTGTATAATATATAAATTCATTACTAACACTTCTGGAATCTTGGCTTTCATCGTGGCCATCTACAAGCCGAGATGCGGTGATCTTATAATAAATAAATAAATATGTTCTTTATGCTGCAAGTGTTTCAACCTCTTTCAAATGATTGCTTTCTCTATGCACTGTGATATTATTGACTTACTTTTAAAAAGGAAAGCAAGACAGAAGACAGAATGCAATTATAAGGTCCTCCACACTAAGAGCTGTTGTGCTACTACAACATGTCCTGCTACGTCCTCCTCTGCTGTGGGGAGAAGCCAGAGAGGACATTCTTTGCTCGTCCACAATAGCTCACTTGTTGGGAAGACAAACACATGAGTTGTTTAAGGTTTTTGAATAAATGACCAACGGTGTCGTTTTTCTGGGCTGTTGTCAGTCCTCTTGTTGGTAAGTCCTTTGGTCCTCAGCAGCAGTCCTGCATGTGTGAGTGTGTGCTTGGACAGGTCAGCTATTGCCAGAACAAAGTTTATTTTTATATGGTGAGTGTTTTCTATCTCTGGACCAGTAGAATAAAAACACAAGGATTAAAATGAAGTGGAAAAACCAGAGCTAAATTTAGCTTTTTAAACCTAATCAGATCTTCATACATGATTACTTCATTAGTTTATGTTTTGGTCAACTACACATCCAAAGGAATGACGCCAACAGCGTGAAATATAACTTAAACCTAAACACATAACCTCAAACACACCTCTTACTCTTTCTCATTCTTTCCAGTGCTTCAAACTCATATGTGTCAGTTGTGTTAAGTGGCCTCATATTGTCCGGAAATTCCCAGATTAGATTTTGTGTCCCAGTCTCCTGCTGTGTGTGTCTGTGTTTGTATGTGTGTGTGTGTGTGTGTGTGTGTGTGTGTGTGTGTGTGTGTGTGTGTGTGTGTGTGTGTGTGTGTGTGTGTGTGTGTGTGTGTGTGTGTGACATACAGGCTGACAGCTAGGACACTGGTAGTCCAAATAGTATATAGCTGTTTGTTTTTAATAACATGCCAGAACAGAGGGATGTACCGAGGGGGGCGAGGGATGACTGGAGGATAAATAACCTCAGTATACAGCACATCCTTCCTCCATCATGCCGGACCCCAGAGCTTTACGACTGGACCTACCAATATACTGACTCATGACACCAGTCTTTGCCTTTAAATGTATGCTGGGATAGGAAGCAGACAGCGTTAAGCAACATCATATTTTTTCTGCTCATTTTGGTTCTACAGATTGTACCTCGGAGTGGTCTTTGTCTGTCGTTACACTTTCTGGATGCTCTATCTGTCAACAGTCCTGTTATTTCCACGTGATGTTGAGTGTAAGATGTTTTAGACGTTTGCAGCGTCACATGAAAGAATGATGAGTTATGACGGATCACAATGAAATATAGGCAGGAATACAGGTTGGTTATTATCCAAGGATCCTTCTCAGTTATTGGTTGCCAGTTGGAGTTTGACGTTGCTGTTGCCAACGTTGGGGTTCAACATAGGGATGCAACTTTCTTTCGTCCCCAATAGAGATTTAATTTATTTGATGTTGTTTTTAGGGAAGGTTTAGGGTCTTAATCAATGCAACTGACAGCACAAATATAGAATTGTTATAATTGCTCTGAAATCTAAAAGTCACATGATACAGCATATTGGATCATATTGGTTCAACAGTATTGTATTGAATCTGATTCTGTTATAGCAGAGGTTTTCATTCTATCAGGCGTGCCTTCTCATGGGGGCGTTGGAGAGTTGAAGGGTGGGGTGCAGAGGGTAACACGTCCTCCTTTTTCCGCTCATTTAATTCCAATTATTCCGAATCCCTTTGTTAGTTAATCTAAATTAGATCTTCAATAACTTTAAGCTGCAAAACTAAGTAACTCAAAGGTATTATTGAGTGTTTTGAACAAGACTCTTGCCAATCAAAAAGAGGAGGTAGATAATGTATTTAAATCAGTGTATGTTACTATATTGAAAGTAGATAAACAAAATGGGCTATTGGAACCCAACCCCTACTGGGTTTCCAATTCATTTTTTTGCTCTTTTACTTCCTCTGGTTTGCAACCCTGATGGTGCTGTGTGCAGTACATTGACATCAGGTTACACAATTTCTGGGTATTGCAGTCCTTACATTTTTAGGGTTACTTATTACTTCCATTCCATGCTACAAACAACAGGAAGCGCCTTCTGCAGCTCCAAAAAAACAGCAAAATATTTCCAAATATGAAGCTTAAGAGCGAGAAAAGGCTTCATCTTCTCTACTGCTGGGCGTGCATATTGTTTTATGCATGCAGTTTTATGTATTTGTGCATATTTGTGCACCTGAGGCTCAGCTTTGTTTGGTTGTTGTCGAGCAGAGCCTTGGTCTAATTGAGCAGACATCAGACTTTGATTAATATTGTTGATGAGTGCTGCCAGCAGGGGTGAAGATACAGAGAGGAAGAACTGTCAGACAAACACCCAGGTAACATCCTTCATCCCCCCGCCTCCTCGCCAGCCCCCCCCCTCCGTTCTCACAGGAAAGGATTCAGTGCCCCACTGGTTCACTGTTGATTACACCATTGTCTGCTTAGACTGCTGAGTCTGCTCCAAGTCTGCCACCGCTTAATATAGAATTTACCTTGAGAGGGATGTGAGAAAAAGAAAATGCGTTGGTGGGAACATTACCAGAACATAATTCGACAGACAGGGGCACGAAGAAGAGGGTTGGCCTCCATCGTCAAAAACAAACAAGAACAAAATGTTAGCAGTATGATTTCATGAGAAGATGAAGACAGATCCAGGAGATCTCCAGAGGCAACTCATCCTCACACAACGGTTCGTATGATATCATGAGAAGAAGTTACTCCTCATTTTTCGTGCTTTTTCCTAAGAAAGCCAGCAACACGTGTCAGTTTGTACTCAATCATGTGATAATGTTTAATCCCATATTGCATGAACATTGCATGAATTCATGTAATTAGATAATGAATGTAGTGACACTGCAAGTTGGTATATGGATTATTCATGCAGTCATTGATCTACATGCTACTCTGCATTGGTATCTGTCCACTCTGTAAAACATTCTAGATCATCACAACAACAACACTTTTAGTTTATGAACAGTGGCCAAAAATATCAAGTAGTTTAATTTGCATGGAATCTTTTTTTGCACCAATAATCAAAATAAGAGTCAAATTCAGAATGGGTGTGTGTTATGTAAACACCTTGATCAGGATATACGCACCCATCGGAAAGTGAATTTCATTCCATGTAAGGGATGGATTAAAATCCAACATTTTGATTGCTTTCTGTATTTTGACTTTCCTCTGCATACCCACTTGAGTCGCAGATTTCACCCCTGGGGATTAGGCATCACTCTGTCTTCCACTATTTGTTACTTAAGAGCACTCTCTGTTACTTTTCCAAACGGTACATAGAAGAAGAGTGTATTGTTTATACAAAAGGCCCCTTGAGATGCATCGCCTCGTCTTCGAGAGGCTTCTGAGAAAACATTAGGTTTCCAAAATGGTTCTTCGCTGTAGAAAAAAACACAAGTACTGATGATTAATCAGGGATGTCTCGTCAGAAACAGGCGTCTGTGTAGTAACTGCAGTACTAGTACCACCTTGTAAAATAAGATGGATAAATTATGATCATGTTCATATTATGCTGCAATGTTAACCAATGAGCCAACGTACTCTCATGTCCATTAAATGCAATTTACCCAGGGTGGGTATATTTTCTTTATGTTTGTAACTTATGAGTCATATACCCTCAGCCTTGGTTGCCTATAAAAATAACACTATCTGCCTTCTATTAGTTACTGAAGCTCTGAAATATGTGAGTAGCCATGTTGGATACCATTATGGAAAACTGGCTAGTAACATATTGTTAATGTGTAAAAGCCTGGTTTACTAACAAATACTTTTCTACGCAATGAAACTGCTTTGTCAATAATGTTTCGAGGGATACTTTTTTCTCGTGGATTACTTTTGTTTTTTACATATCATAAATCAATCTATCCTAATACAAAGGACTGTATATCATAAGAATAGTAACTCCTCATTTTTCGTTCATTTTCCTACAAAAGCCAGCAACACGTGTCAATTTCCACTCGTTACATGCATGCGTCTTTTCAAAATAAACTTCCATCTTCACTTACTTAGGTTTAGGAAAAGATCGTCGTTTGGGTTAAAATAGCGACAGAAGTATTGAAGTTACGTGACAAAAACATCAACATTGAGTTCTCGTTTCACGTGTGGAACAAACAGCAGAAGATTCTTGATTGTTCGATCCGTCCACCCCAACTCCCGCCTGCACTGTGTGTTTTTTATACGTCCTCCTTCAAGATTACGTGGATAACATATGAACATTTTTTTGTGGGATATCTACATATAATGGCCCATTATTTTTCATAGGTTTGGATGAGACCAGCCTGCATAAATGCATTTCTAAACAAAGTGGGGGGAAATCAGGGTCGGATGGATCGAAACAAACGCCTTGAACCCAGGAGACCTCTGCTATGAAACCATGGTGTTTTACTAAACCTAACCCAATAGTTTAGTTGCGCTTTTGTTTAGTTTCAATTTAACAACAGAAAATAGATTTTCCCTTGGAACGTAGTTTAATTGAATGTGAACATCATTTTGTAGGAGACAGGGTTGACAAACTCTAGATTGAGGTCAATTTCAATACAGTTAAGATTAAAAATACTGATATTTGAGCCTTGTTTATATTGGAAAAGTGTCTAAAAATACATACATTTTGTCTTCTGCACTGATACAACCTAGTTTCATGTTCACCCAAGTCTTGGAGGTGCACTAGTCACAGAATATGGCCTGTGAGATCATGGAGGAATTGGCCCTTTTCACAGTGTCTCCAGCGTTGCAGCAGACTGAAATAATCAGCAGTAGCTCCATTTATGTTTACATAGGGAGCTACACATTTAATTATAACTCAGCGATCTGGTATTTTAACCACGTTATCATATCCATATTAACAGTTATTATGGCTTCATTTGGTCGGTCATTGCCATTCTCAGAGTCGTGCTGCTGGAATCACATTATTAATTGTAATTCCTTTTAATGTGACACTGAGGGCCTCTCTTTAGAAAGGGAATCCAGAGGGACTTCACTCAGCTCTCTGTGATGATTTATGCAAGTGTTTGTGGCGGTGTGCACATTTATGCATGTGTACGTAGCATAGCTATCCTCATCACTGTGCGTGTGTGTTTGCATGCACTTTACTAGTCTTATCATATAATTAAGTGGCATTTAATAGCCTGATCTTAAACTCAGTGATGTCTGCACAAACAGGAGAAGAGAGGCTTTACAGTATATAATCAGTTAAATCATCAGTGGATATTAACATTATCTGCTCCTCTCCGTAATGTGATTTCTTTATTATGTTTTCAAATTTCATTAAACGGCAATGTCTGAGCCGGAATAATTAGACAAATATTATCCCACGGATCATTTTGTGACACCCAATAAAAACATTATAAGAGGGGGAGATTCCTGTTTGAAAGGGATTAGGGCGGGAAGAGCGGAGGAGAGAGGACGGCGGGATGAGGAGGGGACGGATGGAGGTTTGACGGACAGATGAAAGGAGGGGAGAGCGGCGGTGATGAGGACAGCTGAGGAGGGGAGAAAGGTCAGAGACGGACGAGGAAGGGAGGGGAAAGTGGGGCAGAGATGACTAGATGATGACAGGACCAGGCGGATCACAGTGATTGGAGAAGAACAAGGGATGGATGCCAGGTTAGGAAAGGAGAGAAGGAAGCGGAGGAAGAGAAAAAAGGAAGGACCCCGACGCATGTGAGATGAAAAGGATTAAGGGATTGCACACAAGAAAGACATGTGGGGGAAGAAGAATGAGCGATTGAAGATGGGAGGTGGCGAACGATGGGAGGAGGAGGCGGAGGAGGAGGCGGAGGAGCAACAGAGGCCTGCTAAACCTAGATAGCACTATTTGGATAGCAGCGGAGGAAACGTGGTGTTGAGGACTTCAGGATACCTCAGGTTTAATTCTCCCCACAGGCGCCTTTAGAGATTGCCCCCGGAGGGACCAATCACTCCGACATTATGTGAGGAGATTCACAGAGGTGCGAGCGCAGACGTCCCCGGGTTCCGACGGCTCATGCTCCACTAGCTCCCCCCCCGCTCCCCCGCTCTGACAGAACTATGTGGAAGGACGGCATCGGCGTTCAGGCCAATTAGAGGAGCTCCGAGCCAGTTTTCAGCGCGAGCTCTGCCTCTGCTGGCAGATTGGGTGATGGATCGCAGACAACACACACACACACACACACACACACACACACACACACACACACACACACACACACACACACACACACACACACTTCACACACACACATCACACTCGACGGGAAGTGAGAAGGCTAGTGAGTCTCCATCTGGACCGTCCGTGGCTCTATCTGTCCTTCTTCTTCTTCTTCTTCTCTCGCTTCATCTTTTTTTATTTCTTTGCCTCTGTGCACACAGGGACGTCTCCGTCCAAATTTGGCTGGAGCTCAGCCCAGCTCCCCGTTTAATAAAAACCTAAAAGCTTGCACGCTCGGATAGAGAGGAGAACCTGCAGGATGGATGAATGGGTTGGCTGGATGTGTAGGTGGGCGAGGCGTCATCGGGCTTTAATATGTGCTCTTCCGCTCATATCCTCGCTTGTTTTAATATGAATAGCTACTTGTGGAAGGGAATGAATTCATAGAGCAGTGCCGGCGTTATTGGCTGCAGCGTTGAGTGGCAGCCTCCATATGTGCCGGAGCAGCTTCACGGATATAATAATAAACCCCTGAGAGAGGTGGCAAATAAAAACAACGGGGATAAAAGTACATCATATCATAACCTGGTTCTCTGGAAAATTACCCTCCCCATCCCCACCTTCTTCCAGCTATTTATTTTTTTTGCATTCTCCTCATTTTTTCTGCACTCTCTTCATCTTCTGCTCTCGCTTTCTTTCTTTTCTCTCGTTTTCACCCCTAACAAGCACACGTTTCCATCATGTCAACCCTCTGAAGATACTGCTCCATCCCAAGGGGGGAGTCGGAGCATCGTGGTGCTTTCATCTGCCCTCATTTCCCCCCTCTTTCTGTATTTGTTCATCTCTTCTTTCTCCATCGTTTGTCCCTCTGCCAACTACAAAAGGCAACATGCAGCAACTAACCTTAACCTTCAAATATTAAATAACATTTTATTTTACGTCAGTTATACAGCCTGAATATATATCAATCCCTTCTGGTTTTAATGTTTGTTTTTTTAAGGAGTCTTGTTTCAGCTGAAATCGCCAACTACATGTTGAAACATATATATTCATGTGTGTCCGGGTGTATTTTCTTTGGCTCCTCCAAAACATTTGTCAAATTACATTTCACAGCAACTTCATATCTCTCCAGAAGTCACATGACCTATGGCCTTGACCCAGAGCTCATCAACATGTAGCACTTAAACAGAGAAGAAAGTTATTTTTGGGGTTGATCTCAGACATTTGATGAACATTACTAAGAAGGGAATTGGAAATGTGTTTGATTCAACCAACGCTTTTGAGTTCATGAACTGTCACTTTATGTTTGGACAAAACATAAAGTGTAAGAGTGAAGTATCTTTGAGTAACAATGGTATCACTGAAGTACCGGAGCAATGAAGCTAGCAGCAAGCTAACACGATAGCAAGCTTGCCGTCCTGAATCTTTCCACCGACTGTGAAGATTGTGATTTTGGTACAGCAATGGTAACTGTTTCTATTCATGGTCGACCACAGATGGTTTCTTTTATAAAGAAAAAACACTTTAAAGTGATGTAATATGTATGAACTGTTTCCATTTTTTATCGAGAGATGTCCCGCATGAAACAGTATGAGCCCTGTCAGCAATGTAAGGACAGTTTGCTAGCTGCTTCACCAATGGATCCACTGTGGACATCAATGTGCGTTGATTTTTGGTGGTCCCTGTGGACAAAGATCCCTGTAGAGCAGAGTCTGACCCACTCAGTCCTGGTTCTGGTTCTGTCTTGCCTCCCTTCCCTCCAGCAGGCGCAGCAATACGGACTGGTATTGAGTGTCGTTCATTGGCATCAGTAGACTCCATCTTGGAATCTTGAATCAAATTCTCTTTATACATACATTCTGTCATGTAATTATATTTGGTTTCAAAATGTAGGTGTTTTTTATGCTGGTGTGACCTGGGCCTTCAAGTCTAAAATAAGCCAGGTATCAAGTTTATCAGTCGTTGAGCACAAAAATGAAAAAGTGGGGAAGGATTGTCTTTGTGTTCTGTTTGTGATTGACTCGAGATGCTTTAATAATGTAAGAAAAGGAGCCGTGAACCTGGGGGCCATGCATTTTACATCTCCTCATGCTTCAATTAAAGCAGTGACTTCAGTGGGACACACAAAAGAGGCCTCATAAGTGCACACCCACGCTAAAAACACTCACACACACAAACACACCTTTTGACAGCATAATAATTGAGCCTACATCTCGTGAATCTGGGTCACAGGAACGTGGAGCGTACACATCCTTTGATGTGTCATTAGGCTTCTTCGACTTCCTCGAATGCAGCGCCATTCAGCCAGGAAAAATTTCAGGTTGGCCAAGTCATACCATGAGAGCAATTTGGCATCGCTGAATGGTTATTATCGGTTCGCACAGGATTTCTGGATGCGATACAATATTCACGTCGTGTCCAAATCTCCCCGAATGCCTGCGCGGCTTTATGGTTTTGGATCTATATTCATTAAGAAATGCTAACGAGAGTCTTTTATTCCATCCATCTTCTCCCTCATCCAGTGTAATCAGCAGCATTTTAACCTGCGCCATCAAGGTACTGATTATACACGCTCACACACACAAACACGCACAATATAGCCGCTTCCTCTAATCTCTGCTCCTTTTCTTCCTTTTGTAATCAAACATCTTCATTCATAATTGAAGTGGCGATAGCAGAAAACATGAGGAAATGGAGACAAAGTCCGTCGGGTTTCATCCTGATTATGAGTCCTGAGAAACCATCAGTGTGTGCGTGTGTGGGTGTATGTGTGTCTGTGTGTGTGTGTGTGTGTGTGTGTGTGTGTGTGTGTGTGTGTGTGTGTGTGTGTGTGTGTGTGTGTGTGTGTGTGTGTTTCCTCAGGACAAACAGAGGTAACAAGACACAGACAGCCTCATCAAATGCCGGATGAACACGCCAAAAAAAAAAAGATATTGCAGCTTCCTGCTCGGAGCTCGTTGTTTCGCCCCTTAACAGTCCAACGTTCTTGTTATGATGATGAGAGGAGGCTGGGATCAGAAATGAATTGATATTATTGCAGGAATCAATCGCGTAAACACTCATAATTGCCAAATTTTAATTGCTAACATAAGAGGAGACATTTAAAAAAAAAAAAAAAAAAAAAAAAAACATTAACTCAAGTAGTGGAATTATTTTGACTTTGCTCCATCGCATCATATTAGTTTAACGACTTTTTTATATTTGATGGGATTCATTCTCATTTTTAAAGTATTAAATCAAGCCATCTCTCTATTTTAATGTCGTTTATATGATGATTTGGGTTTTATCCGTGGAAATGAGTGGATCTATTAGCAGAGTGGGGGGGGGGTTGCCTTCAGCTGCCTGGTGAGGCTTCACACTATGATTCCAGGGCCAGTTGGTTTAACACACACACACACACACACACACACAAACACAATCATCAGAGATGGAGAAGATACTGTTGCTGCTTTATCCCCGCTTCTGGCCGCTTTCTCAGCTCATGATGGCAACTTAACCACCCACTGTATCTGCAGCCGAGCTAACACCGCAAAACAATACGGCTGATATCCGAGGTTAAAGGTGCCACATTTTGACAAGCTATGGGGGGAGGGGGGCTCAAGGTATTTTCTTTCACAAATCCCTGGCTGTTTGAAAACTCACCGTGTGATATAAGGTGTTAGCTTTAGGTTCTTCCTCTAAATCTGCCTAAAGGGCAGAAATACTCCATGATTCCAGCTGTAAGTCAACCCGAGCATAGCCAGGGGAAACAACAGCCTCCGCCATAATCAGGCGCCGGGCACGATAAGCCCTCAGAATCTAAAAAAATGGGCTTCAGCCCCTCTCCTCTTCCCGATTCATTTCACAAATGCAACTCTAAAGAGAGCAAAGGGTTGCACAGAGAGGGAAAAAAAGAAAAGCCTCCATCACTCTCAGGCTCTATCAAATCCATCTGCTGAGGTGTATTATTGGAGACACACTCCTTATCCTCTCCTTTCAAGTGCGCCTCTTTGCATCTTTTTTTTTCTTTTTTTTTTTTTGCGTGACCAGGTCGTCAAAGGATCAAAGCGCCGGCGGAGCAGCGAACCGGAGAACTGTTTAACATCTTAACAGGTAGAGAAAAGGATATCTAGCTCGTCTGGAAAAGGCAGAATAGGACGGGTGTTGTGAGGAGAGAGGGGAGAGGCAGTGATGTCAGAGAGCTGTGGCTGTATGGTACATTATTATATCATTTACCATGTAAGTGTACAGTCATTATCCTCTGCAGAGCATTTACATTGATGTCAACAGGTCGCATTTGTTGGAGCATCTTTGTTGGATAAGCCCCATAAGTTTTTCCCGTATTTTCCTCTCGTGTACCAAAATGAAAAAAAGACGTAAGAGAGAGAGGAGGAAGCATGTCATTTGTAAAAGAAGATTAATTGGAAAATGTGCAAAGCATGCAAATGCTGCACCTTTTTGTCAGCAGTCTGACTGTGTGAGAACAACCGTGCCTCTATCCCAAAGTGAATTTGTGACGGAAAAAAATAAATCCCACCTGAAAAATGCGAGATGAGCTCGGACTGCTGCGACTATTTTAGGATCAAGATGACATGATATGACACGTTTCTGGCGCAGCAGCAGCAGCAGAGTATAATATTAGAAATTGGCTGTTAGATTGTACTGTAAATGTAAACTTTTTACGTCCATCCTTCCAAATCACAGAGCAGACGATTCTCTAATTCTCTGACAGCAGATTTATCTTGGAGGGACTGAGATGTGTTTTCCTCAAAAGACCAAAATGCAATATATGGCAAGAAAAGGAAAATACTCTTCTTCAAACAACAGTCAAAGTCAATACTTTGCATTCACACTAGCTCTGCACATCTTACCGAAATGCAACCTGGAAAACTGAAATGGTGTCAATTGATCAGCCTGATAGATGAGAAGGCCTTCAACACTTTCTCGTAGGTGCAGAAGGCGTCATCATCCAGTCACATGGTTGATTTCCAATACTTCTTCAGAAAAATGCCATTGGCCTCTCGTTGCCGTAGTTATTATGACGGGATCAAAGCAGGAAGTCAGGTGACATAGTATAAATAACAATATTGGATATCAAACAACGGATCAAACAAACACAGGACTTTAACTCTGCAGACCGCTGTTAAGGTCCCTTTTGAAACCCGAAAACCAACGTCTTTTGTTGCTTGTGTTTTTATTTTGACCCAATCTTTTGCCAGAACCTAACCGAGTAGTTTCGTTGCTTAAACCTGAAGTTGTTGGATACATTTCACTTTCACAACATGGGAGTTGCAGGTTTGCAGGTCTGAAGCATTGGATTGGTAGGGGTAACTGCTGCTGAGTATTTTGTGTACCATGTTTAAAACATGTTTATTTCTGCTGCAAAGTTGGGAATGCAACTCGCTCTAGGAGCCAGCGTCGTGTGTCGATTGATTTTTGGACATTTCACCGTTGACTTCATTTCTTAGCACCGGAGGTCGCTGCTTGCTGATAACGCTCACTCAATCGGGCCCAAATTGGTGCAAATGCAGGAAAACACAAGTACAGTGATGTACAAGTACACGTCAGGATAACATTTAATCACAAACTTTACATCCTCTAAAGCTCTGAAGATCAAACATGGATGGTACACGGCTCTGCAAAGATCTGAAGGGGATGTTTTTCTTTTAAATCCAGGCATGAACAGATTTTTCCTCTACAAAATAACCTCTGCTCCATCCAAACATGAATTCAGATTTTCCCCCTCTCGCTCCATCAATCTGCCTCTCTGCCTCCCTCTCCGTCATGAAATCCTTTCCCCCCCCACCCTTCCTCTTTGTGTTTCCACGTCTGTGTCTTTCTTTATCTTCCCCCCATTTTTTTTTTAAAAAAAAGGGGCCGATTCCTCCTCCTTTGTTAATGTGACAAATCTCCTCTAATGACTCTGCAGTGGCTCCAGGCGTCTTGCGTTGAAAAAAACCTCACCCCCTTTTCTTCAGACCCTTCAGTCACTCCCGCACAGTATCCGCCCTCTCCATAGTCTTTTTTTAAAAGTCTATCTGAATTTTCTTTTTTTTTTGACAAACTCGTCCTCTGAAAAACAAAATGAAAAGATTGCCGTGGTCTCATTCATTTCCTCCCCGCCACAACGCCGCCCTGACTACAATGGCAGACTTTGTGCATCACAGGCTGCTGTCATGTTGATGTTTCTGTCATGAAACAAGCATGCGACTCATGCTTTTGTTGCATTCATGTCTGACACTTGAAAACTCTTTGAAAAGCTCATCAGAGCGCTCTTATAGGTGTTGGTTTTTTTTTGGCTTTCACATTCCGCACTGTGCCAGGAGGCTATATCGAGTTTAGTCCGACTCCGAGGGGGGTTGAGCAGGTGGCCGCACACTCTCATTTTCTGTCAACTCACTCCTACCACCTCTCCGTTTCTACATGGCGAGATATGCATCACTGCCATAGCAACAATAGCCTCCCTCAGCCCACGGGAAGGGAGAGGAGCGAGAGGGGAAGATCTTGGCTGCGATCTAAGTTAGTCAACATCTTAGAGAGAGAGAGTGAGATGTACAAGTCCTCCTCTGTGCCATCAGTCAGAGCACGGATGTGGCTTCATAATGAAATGTTTTAACCTCAGAGGAAGAGGGAAGAAAGAGGAAAGAAAATAGGGGGGGAAGGAGAGAAGAGGGAAGATCTTTTTCCTCCTTTTCTCCCTTCTTGTCAGGGGTGGCGGTGCATTGCGTTTGATGCCTGCGATAAGACTCCGTGTGGCTAATGAGGAAAGCGCAAAGGCACACTCATTAAACTGTGTGTATATGCGTGTGTGTGTGTGTGTGTGTGTGTGTGTGTGTGTGTGTGTGAACAAACTGCAAGTGAGAGAAGGGAGAAACTCATTAGAATTCTCCCATTCTCAAAGGCCAAGTTAGTGAGGAGAATGGAGCTGTGGCCAAGCAGCCTGTTGCACCCTTTGTCAGTATGGAAATATGAAATACACACACATTCATAAATATATAAAGTGGGGTTCAGCTAATGTGGAATCTTGCCACATTTTTTGCAATAAAAACAATCCTCATTGATGACTCAACTTATTTTTATTATTGTTATTAACACGTAGAGAGAGAGAGAGAGAGAGAGAGCTAAACGCATTGCATTCTGCACCATCATATCTCATTAAAACTCCCCATTGGAGCCAAGCAGCGTCTTCATGCATCAAAATGTCTTATTATAAAAATCAATCCCGGTTGGAACAAACAGTTCAGCATGTTGGTGCTTGTGCTTGTTTGCCGTCTCTAATTGGCATCAGTTTCATTTGGTATCGTTTTAGCACGATAAAGACAGCGAGCAGGAAGAAACAGAAATTATCCGTCAAAGAAATACAACTTCTACTTTGCAGATTGTGTCTTGCTAATTTAAATTGTAATTCTGGGTAATGCTTAATGATTGCTAATACAGCTTTCAAGTAACATCTATCCAAGGGAAACCGCCAATGTGGAAGTGTCATTAACCTGTATTCTCTCTAGTGTCCATCAGGGGGCGACTCCTCTGGTTGTATAGAAGTCTATGAGAAAATGACTCTACTTCTCTCTTGATTTATTCCCTCAGTAAACATTGTAAACATGAGTTTATGGTCTCAATCTCTAGTTTCAAGTCTTCTTCAATACAGCATGATGTTCATTTAGTAAATGATGCTCCATTAAGGGTCATATTTCCCATAGTCCCATTCTCAGTTGTACTAAAAGCCAATCAAAGAGGTCAGCTGTTCATTTTTTAGAGCATGTTTAAGACTAGTATAGTATAGATGCTCACCAAGCTAGCTCGATAGTGCTAGAGTAAGGTGGTAACTTAGCCTTTGCTATGTAATAACAGTACCTTGCTCTGCTGGGCCTCTGTCTTCCCAGATCTACCTTCTCATCCATATATGGTGACATCTGGCTCCAAAAACTTTGAATGTTAGTCCACAAATGTACAGGTGACGTCAGGGTGAATACATCTACTTCTTAAACACTGTTGATGCATCTATCACATCTTACAGCTTTCAAGACTTGCAGTATCTTAGAAACTGATTGTGATCTTCTCATCTGCCTTGGTTTAAAAGTTTTAGTCAGTTTCGCCATTTGAACACTACAGTGTTACTGTTCTCTCAGAGGTCAACATTTAAGGGAGCAAAGTCATGAGTTAAAGATTTCCAAAGTTAAACTTCACGAACTTATCCTCTGACCACGATAATGTTATAGGTGATAAAGTTAAGATCAATGTTCAGTATGATTTCAAATGTCTAAAAACAATAAAATACAATGGTGGTTTGACAAAAGACCTTCTTCCAGTGTCTCTGATGTCATTTAACGAAGCGTGGCTCCTCAGCATCTCGGCTCCTGGTTCCAAACAAGACGTGTTGTTCAAAGCTTCTTCTTCTTCATCTTCAGCTGCTGTAATGAGCAGATCTGAATCCACTGAGCTGCTGCTTCTTCTTCTTCTTCTTCTTCTTCTTCTCCTCCGTGACTCCACCACCCTCCACCACTGAACTCTCTCCCACTCTGCCCAGCACTTCAGAGACGCACGCAAAGTAAATAGTCTTTGAGGTTTTTATGTCTTGGAGGGCTTTTGTAACTCACTATGTGTTTGTGCGTGAGCCTTGAGAAAGACGTTATGCAGTGTTATATATGTAGGCTATATGCAAAAAATACGTTGTTTTCTCTGTGTGAAATTAGTGACATATTCTGACCTATTATTGCAGGATTTTGAAAAACTCCAAATGAAAGCACCTTGCAGAAGAGACTGGCAAAATGAGATATTAAAGCTTTTGTTTTATGTGCAACCTTTGTGTGATTAAATGTGTATCAGTGGAGCATGGCTTTAGAGTCAGAAAAATCCTTTATTGTCCACCAAAAATGTGATAGGAATAAATCTTTGATGTGGCTCATGAATATGCATAAACTAAGATGTGTTTATACTAAGTGCTAAAATGATTAGTTGATTAAAAGCTCAGTTGATTGACAGGAAATGAATCAAGACTTCTTGATAATTATTAATCAAACTGTTTTAATATCTTAAATTTGCATCTTTTCTCTGTTTTGTATAAATTTAAATGGAATATGTTGAGGTTTTGACAAAAGAAGGTATTGGATTACGTCACCTTGGATGTGTATTTGCAAAATTAGGATTTGGTATCGTTAAAATGTTTTTGATGCTAGTACAATTACCCTTAAAGTGATACTGATCCAGTAGAGTACTTCATTCAATACCCATCATGTGCATGAAACCCATGTGCTGTTTGCCACAGCACTGCACAACATTCATACACTGGTTACTGCTTAACGTATAATCCCAAAAGCTCTGTCAGCACTGTTATCTTAGTGTGCGCTGTTAGCACTGTTAGCTTCCGGCTACGTGCCAAACCATACAGACTGGGTACAAAAATGATCAATTGCAATTATCATTTGACTGGAGATGTTTTACTACTACTTAGTACAGGTACTTGATACAGTAATGGAGAGATTTCATAGGTAGCGTACATCGATCGAGACACACTGTTTTCTTCAACCATGCATTCGTCTCTGCCACGGCTTCTGCAGTGGATGAAGACATTTTGTTTTTGTATTTGTTATAATGGATGCCGCAGGGGTAAAATGTCTATAATCAGTATCCTGCTTATTCAATAGCAGGGATTATTCCTTACAGAGAAGACTAACAGCACCTCCTTGGTAAACCCTCAAAAGTGCCACAACGCGGCTCACTCCAGCCTCTGAGCTCCAGCAGCTAATTTAAAAAGAGGGATTGTTCTCAACAATATATATATATATATATATATATATATATATATAAATTGATACAATTTCTTGTGAGCTGCTTCTTTGGGGGAAAAAAACCCCAGCGTGTTCCTAAAACACAATATCTGTCTGATTCTGCTAGTAGGTGGGTGAGCTCCAAGATTACATCCCAGCAGACGTCTGGTGTTTCAGTTACCAAGAATTTTCTACTTCGAGATTTTTCAAGGTTCAGTGATCGCTAAGATACGACGACAGATTGAGGAGGAGACGGGGGAGGGAGGGAGGGAGGGAGGGAGGGAGAATAGAAGGAATCAGTTCAAGTTTGTGTCACAGCCAAAGTCAAACAGTTACATTTGGAAACGGTGGCGAAGGGGGAGACGTTGTTTACTCTGCGGCAAAGCGGAGCACAGCGGGTCGTGCCAACGGGCGCCGCAGAGCATTGTGGGAGGTTTTTTTTCCGGAGCGAGGGGTATGTCGTCATCGGTTTTGTACATCGCACCCATCCGTGTGAAATATTAATGAAGCCGAAATAAATTTTTAACGCACATTTGCTTCATCATCCTCCCACCTACCTCCGTGTGAGACAATGTGCCAGCGACATACAATGCAGCACACATTGGGAGGCGAATACACAAACACAAACACACACTTGATACGACCCACACAAGCTTCAGCAAACACTTCATCCTTCCACCTTTTATTAAAGGAATACTAATCAAAGAGGAGAAGGGTGGAAAAAGTACCGTTGCATGCTTATAACAGAGAAATCAAAGGCAGACGATGACAGAGTCGTCGACGGCGGCGGTCGGCCGCTGCTCTATTTTTAAGAGTGTGCGTGTTTGTGTGATGTTGTAAAAACTTGACGTGTGATGCGAGGCGCTCTCACACGCTCGCCGTGCGGTTTGATTCTCCCCGTCGAGCAGGGTGACCTGGCATTTCGGTGACTTTTAGAGGTGCTACCACGCTGACATATTGCTCTCTCATTTTCCCAGAATGCACCCTCCCCCCACCCCCTCACACTTTCTCACACACTCCCCTCTGTTTCATACATCTTTTGTTGACTGCGTTATTTACTTCATATCTGACTTGGGCTTATATGTGCTTTTGCTTTTATCACTTTCTTTAAAGTCAGATCTCAACACATTGAGAGTTTGTGCAGCTGTTAGCAATCATTAAAACTTCTGTCTGTCTGTGAGGTTAAAATACTCCCAGGGATTGTTTTACATTTACACACTTTAATCACATTTCCCAGGTTTTGCTCTCTGAATAAAGATGTATTAGCCTTCTTGATCTACACACTTCTTATCATTTCACCAATTTTCTATTCTCTGTTCTGCTGTGAGTTGTAACATTTCATTTGAAATCTGTCTACATAGTGTTGTCATTCACATTTTTCATATAGAAACTTTAGGTTTGCTATTTCTTTATTATTAGTACACACAACATCTATTGCACATCTGTCTGTCCTGGATGAGGGATCACTCCTCTGATGCTGTTTCTTCTTTTCCCCCATTAGAGGGGGTATTAGGGGTATGTCCAGTATGCTGCACAGATTGCAAAATCCTTTTGGGGTAAATTTGTCATTTTGGGCTTAAAGAAGGAGATCATGGATTTTTTTTGCAGATCAGGAGAAAGAACACTCACAATAAATTGATCCTTGGGAATTTCCATTATCGGGATAATTGTGAATATCCTCACGAGTGACTTGAAAAAGCTGTCTAGCTCACTATCATGGTAGAGAAGTTAAAAGTAAACCTAATTTAAAAAAATCTTATTGCTTTTCATTTTTGATGTATCCTTTCTTTATTCAGGAGGCTCTTATGATTACCTGTATGTTTGATTTATTTTTCTTTGTTTGTCACTTAAGAGGCTGTTTAAAAGGAAAAGATGTGATGCAATGAAAATATTTGAGTTTTTAAGCATACTTTGATGAATATCGAAATAATATCGTGAATTGCATTTATTTTGGGCAGGATAATCATGGCATGGCATTTTTGATATTGACCTATGCTTTATATGACTTAAATTGACTTGACTTTTAACCTTTTGTTACTAATTTCTTACAGTATATACAGTACTGGACATTTTTAAAACCAGTAACATCGTTTTTTGAATACTCTGATGGTTGGATATTATCGGCTTTCAGTCTGGCATGGTCTGGGGTTTGGTTAAGTCTGCTTTCCTGTTTTATTTTGAAGTTCCCTGCCTCTTGCATCCTGTCTTTGTTTGACTGTTGGTTGTTGTCTTATGGAGTTTTTTTGCCACCTTTTCCCTGTTTTCCCATTACCTTCCTTTTTGTATGGAGTTCTCTTATTGCTGCCTGTTTTTGGACACTGAGTTGTAAGTTCTATTCTCATTAAATCATTAAACTGCACTGTGTTTGGTGTCCTACCCCTGCAGCCTGATCTCCAGCATTGTGACACAATCATTTCAGGTTCCCATAGAAACCCACTTTAGAGACTGGATGTTTTCTCTGGGAGCTATTTTATATTTAAGTTTTTCCCACAACTTATCCAAACATCTAGACTTCCTAAAGTAGCCAGGACCTTTGATTCTTATCTTAGCTTTCTCTTACTTTCTTTTGTACCGTGAGCTTGTGGATGCGAGCAAATTCAGATTCAACAAATACTTTACTTCAGATAACTGTGAAAATTACCGGTATACACATCAAGAATGTGGCTTGTGTGTAATTGAGCGCACGTTGATGAGAATTGTTGATTAGCATAATCAACACCCTAATAATACAACACAAGTCCTGCCCCATATGTCCTATTTTGGAGATCCAACTCCAGCAGAATAATTGAACATGACTCATAGACATGTCTGGATCACTCCCAAATTGTGTTAGTATCTACGAAAAAATACAAAATATGAGATTTCCTAAAGTCTTTTCGTATGTGAGGTTCATGCAAGAGGACCTAAGTTTCTGCAAAACACTGTTGCTGTTGAGTTCTGGGTGATGACAGATGCCTTAGTGACGGATATCTTGAAAAACCTCGTCAAACCAAACCCAACTTGTTTGACCTTTGTCCTCTTTACTTCAAACTGCTTTTTGTTCGGGATCAAAACATTTTAGACTGAGATTAAAAACTCAAATTTGGAACCATATAAGAGCGAATCAAAGTGGATGTTCAAGACCACTTAGAGCAGAATAACCATGGCGAAGTATGCAGTCCTGCTGCGTGAATAATTGGTTACAGTAACCTGGAGAGGTCTCAAAATCTTCTACAAGCTGAAAAGAAACAGTTAAAAGGAGCACGGGGTGCATTGACTGGAAAGCTAGAGAACAATGAAAGAAAGGAAAGATAAAAAAACGTTACAAGGGCTTAAGGGCTTCCTTTAGTCAACCAGATTACTCCTTATCTGTTCCAGTTATTAGTGTATATGCAGTCAAAGTACTAGATCATTGTATATCTCATAAAGCCAATACTGGCCCTGGTATCAGTTATTACAGAAGTTGTTTCCCGAGTGCAGGAGCGGTTTGAGTAAAGACAGAGTGAGAGGAGACATGAAAGTGATTTTCTCTCCGCACTCCTAATTACTTGTCTTCCTCTATCTCTAAAAATAAATTCATATTTCATAAAGCGCCTTCGCTTCAGCTTCATCGCCGCCTGTGTGTGCCACGCGGTGTCATTTTGATCATGGATATTTAGCAGAGGGAGAAGAAGAGAAGAAGAAGAAGAAAAAAAAGTATATCTCCCAATTATCTGTGCTGACGGTCTTTGCAGAGCCGTTGACCTCCACCTCCTTGTATCTTAGCAATTTAATTTAACCCCGGCTTTGTGTAGTACGTGCTAATTAGAAAACATTTCAAAGAGAAACTCACACCAGGAGCTCCAGAGAGGAAGAGACACAGAGAGGGGGAAAAATAGAGACGGAGATAAACACTTACTCATAAGAAGATGTAATAGCACTGAATGCTTTAAAAGAATATCTCAAATGCCTCAATAGCTTTGCGGCGAGCTGGAACTGAAAAGAGAAAAGACGAGGACGCCGGGGGAAAGAAATCCTCTTTCTACTCATGTTGCTGTGAATAAAAAATGTAGCCGACCCTTTTTGTTAAAATGATCTCAGTTTATTTATCATTGCTTGCAGCTTAGGTTAATTGATGACTCTGAAATTGCCCGTAGGTGTGAATGTGAGTGTGAGTGGTTGTCTGTCTATGTATGTCTGCCCTGTGATAGGCTGGCGACCTGTCCAGGGTGTACCCTGCCTTCGCCCATTGACAGCTGGGATTGGCTCCAGCACCCCCGCGACCCTTAACTGGATAAGCGGTTACGGAAGATGGATGGATGGATGGATATTAGGGAACCAGAATAATCAAAATAGAGCTCTTTTTTCAAAGAAAAACTCTCTTTACTTATATAATTCAATGATAGTTTGTGCATGCATGACTGTGGTAGAGCCAACAGCTTTTTGACTGCAGTGCAAATGGTTTTTTTTTTTTTTTTTTGAAAGGCTAAACGCCAACAAATATCGATTGAAGCAGAATATTTCGCTAGATAATCGCTCGCTGTGTGAGAGAGAGAAGGTGGACTATTGCACCCAATGTTTCTGTAAGTTATCATTAATGATAAATCAAAAGTCTACGTTATGAATGAAGCTTCACACTCTTCGGTATAACCCTTATAAATTGATGGCTCACCTTGGTAGGAGTTTGGGTCAGGTTCTTTTTGTGGATGGAGCTGTTGGCAGACTTCCTTATTCTGTTGAAAGGTGAGTTTTAAGATTGGAAGGAGGAAAATAAGGGTTTCCATTTTTAGTTCATGACTTGTTTATGGCACATCTTACAAATCAATTGATCCACGTTCTCTGGCTCTCCTTTTTTGTTGTTTAAAACCAAATAATCGTCAAATAGTCGCATTTCCTTGCCTTCTTTTAGTATCAAGAGCAGACATCTTTCCTGCTGGAGTCAGGTCTACATATGTAATTACCTACAGCATAGAGAAAGACACAAAATGAACAACAGGCGTTGCATAATTGAATATCGTTCTGTTTGTCGTGGACGCTTGAGGACCATCATCGTGGCCAACCAATACCGTCACATCACCCCAGCTTATTAAATAACATCTGGAATTAAAATGGAGGGGTTAAATGGTTTTGGGTGTGTTTCGGTTTTGGGCGGCTGAGGAGCAGATAAAGCAGAGAGAGGATTATAAAATGTGAAGTAAAGCAGGTTGGGAGGAGGCTGTCCTCATCCAAATCCATTACTCCAGTCTGCAGAGCTGAGAAGGTCCCACGTCCAATTAGCTGTTTCATCTCCAAGTGGAAATGTGACTATAGGGAGGCGCTGGCCGGCAACATTACCTCCTCTCCAATAACTTACAGCTATCAGGAATGAGACTGTGTGTGTGTGTGTGTGTGTGTGTGTGTTTATATGTGTGTGTGTGTGAGAATCCTCAGCACAGTACTGCTGGTTGTCAGATTGTCCCATTAATAAGCCTTGGCCTTTATTACCACTTAGCAAGCTCTGTGTGTCTTTCTGCCAAATGTGCTTCTTTTGCTGCCTCCCTAAAAGTGAACCCAGACTATGTGTGTGTGTGTGTGTGTGTGTGTGTGTGTGTGTGTGTGTGTGTGTGTGTGTGTGTGTGTGTGTGTGTGAAGGGTTTGTGCACCTCTCAACGCTTCTGTTCCCGCAGCCGTCAGCGTGTCAGATTACTTTCTAAGGCGGATTGCCGTATACATGACTTCGCATTTCCACTGTCGCTTTGAAGCTTTTCGTTGCCGTCTTTTTCTTTCGCTTCACCTACTGTAAGACCCTGTGTGTGTTTTTGTGTGTTTGACGTGTGTGGGTTTGTGTGCGCGCCAGCATGTTTGCATGTATTATTTACTTATATATTTATTTTGCAGCATGCCGTGTACTTTGTTTGCGGGGATTACAGACGGTGGGAGCTCAAGCCTCTTAGCCCCCCCCCCCACACACACACACACAGGCTGCCACAGCTGCCTGCCACTTCTAATGACACTTCAGACTAAGACCAGCTAAGTCCATAGGCAGGTTTATTAGTTTAGAGAATGCTTGAATGCATGCGCCCTCTCTCTGGATGTGTGTACTGTACGTGAGCGATTGCCTCGCTCAGGCAGCTCTGGCAGGCCTGTAGAGTTTAAACGAGAGGGACGCCGAACACGGGGAACATAAAGCGCCTGCTTTGGCGTCGACGCGTGCTCGACACAAGGCGCCAGCGCTCGAACAGCTCCATTACTTTATGACGGATGCAAATCTAAATCTCTCTCTCTCTTTCTCTCCCTGACGAGCTAATTTCTCTTAATAGTGTCGTTTAATCGTGTCTCATTGTTTATTTGACAAGGCCTCCCTCAGGAGCCGTTACAGCGCTCACTTTGTATTCTTAGCATGTGCAGGCGTGTTTTCTTTTTTTTTTTTTAAATGCGTCCTTTACAAAAAAACGTCGGTTTTATTCTCATTTTTTTGGGTTTTAATTCAGTAGACAAACCCACAAAGCGAGATGAGCAGTACAGTCGCATATTTGGCACCATTTCTTTGCAGCTGCGAGGGCCAGGAGGATTTATGGAAGGGGGGGGGCATGGCTGTAAACCTGCAGACACTAATACTCTTGTTACATAAGTGTGTGTGGTCATTTGGTGGCCTTGTGCGTGCTGATGTAGTGTTTTATTAACCAGGTGGAACATATTTGACCTCCAGTCTTATCAGGAAACAAGACAAATAGCTTTTGAAAAGCAAAGTTAACCTTGTGCTTTAAACAGAGCCAAATATCTGTTTTACATGTAATTAAGACTGGACTTTTATTTTAGAACAAGAGCAAAGAACAACTTAGAAATAACTGAATAATGAATAAGAAAGAAGTGCATTACAGCTGTTGGATGGCTGAAACAGTGCTGTGTTACTGTGCAGGCTGGTGTCTTCCTGCTTTTGCAGCAATACCTATGAAAAAGAATGCGTCATAATTCGTAGATATCCCACAAACTTGTTTCATACCTTTACCACGTAATCATCAACCAGGAAGTATAGTATCTTTATGCCAAGAGACCACTGTCTGTTCCCCAAACTAATACTTAGTTTCTTAAACTAAACTTCTTTTTTAACTGAGTTTCCTGTGAAGACGGAAGTTTATTTTGAAAAGACCATATTAATGTAAAGAGACGTGTTGCTGGACAAAAAAAGGATATGAGGATACATTGAACTGTGTTAGCAAACATATGTTGCAGAATGAGGACAATTATAGGCAGACCTCAGCTGGATTTTTGAAGCGCATATGAAAAATCTGCTCCCACTATTATTATTTTTAAATGTGTGTCACAGTTTTACTTCCATACACTCCTGTCATTAGCTGTTCACCTGCCTGTCACTCTGTCTCCCAGTTCCACTTCCAGCTCACAGCCCAGCCCCCTCCTCTCTCACCACACCAACCCTCACCTAATCAACCTTACTCAGTGCACCTGTCTGCCACACCCACCTCGTCAGCACCATCCCTCTCACCTGCTCACTCTGCTGCACCTGCTCCCTCCAGTATGTAAACCCCAGTCAGTCACACACTCGCTGCCAGATCGTTTGCCGCATTCATGCCAGACCTTCCAGCTATTTCCCTTGGACTGACTTCCCGTTGCCGACTCTGCCTGTCTGGACTTCCCTGCCTTGCCTGTGCCCCGGTCAACGACTCAGCCTTCTGTCCTCGACCACCAGATGCCTGCCTTGCCTTTGCCCCGGTTAGCCGCCTTAGCCTTCTGTCCCCGACCACCAGTATAGCCTCCGCTTCGTCTGGTTTCCGTCTGCCTGATCCCCTGCCTGTTTCCCTGGTGGCTTGGCGTTTCCTTATAGGAATTCACGACGTGAGTCTGACCCTGCCTGTTTGTCTGACCCTGCCTGTTTGTCTGATCCTGCCTGTTTGTCTGCTGTATGTTCCGCTTTCAATAAAGCTTCTGCATTCAACTCTGTGTCCTGCCGCACTGCTTCTGGGTCCACGCCACACCCGTGACAATGTATTACATTTTTCTTTTTTTTAATAGAGATTGCTTGGATTTAATACAATTGTTTATTTACAGTCAACAATTAACTTGTTGGTAACATGGTGTTTTTTTTACTGAAACAACTCAAACTTAGCATTTCTGCTCAGAAATATGTCGACAGGTACAACAATATATATTTGTGTTGAGGTAAAGTTGTCTCCAATAGGCTCTAATAATAATGTAACTTTATGCCAACCATGCACTATAAGACTTTGAAAGCTGAACCACACCTTCCAAACCTCCATCGGTATTTCTTACAGTTTATTTCCACCACGTCTTTTATCAAAAACGTATTTTTATCTTAAGCTGAAGCTACATACTCTGTTGCAATATGCATGAATGTCCCTGGGATTCTGTCACCCCATGCATCCTTTTGTTATTCAATACATCTAAATTCATATAAAAGCAGTTAGCATGAAGGCTAGCCACGGTAACTTGTGTGGTATCTGTGTGTGTGTGTGTGTGTGTGTGTGTGTGTGTGTGTGTGTGTGTGTGTGTGTGAGTCAGCAGGGTGTCACATCTAAGTGCAGGGATCCCAGGCAGCGTGTTCCTAGAGGAGTATCAGTAGTTTGATCTCTCCATATTAGCAGTATTCCCCGCTATGCCGGCCTCATTACTTTAGCCGGTTCAGCAGCACCGCGGCGCCGCGCTCCGCACTGATACGTGTCGGCCACCTTCAACTAGCACACTACTTTTACTCCCGCAGTCAACCTTCCCTTTCTTCTGTCTCCTCTTTCATCCATCATTCACTCAGTGTTTCTGTGTGTGTGTGTGTGTGTGTGTGTGTGTGTGTGTGTGTGTGTGTGTGTGTGTGTGTGTGTGTGTGTGTGTGTGT
The DNA here is from genome assembly GCF_027596085.1 of Anoplopoma fimbria. Taxonomy (NCBI): domain Eukaryota; kingdom Metazoa; phylum Chordata; class Actinopteri; order Perciformes; family Anoplopomatidae; genus Anoplopoma; species Anoplopoma fimbria. Next base: position 3,119,588 of record NC_072471.1, on the reverse strand, counting down.
GTGTGTGTGTGTGTGTGTGTGTGTGTGTGTGTGTGTGTGTGTGTGTGTGTGAATCCCAGCTGTGGTTCTGACCCCAGCTTTCATTAAGACACGACACGGAGCGGCACAGAGGTGGAGGTGGCATCTGCTTTCCTCTAATAGGGATGGGCTATTGATTAACATTTACCGGGTTTGCCGGTCCAGCCCCCCAGCCCCCCCACCCCCCACCCACTGGGAGGACGGACAGACGTAGACGTGCACCATGTGTCACTTTGTGGAGAATTCAAAGAGGACGGACTTGTTTCTTGCACCATCAGATGTTAGCCGGTCTCACCTGCGACGTGACACTGTGTTTTGTTTGATCACATATTCGTTCCAGAACTCATCAGTATCGCTGTTTCATTTTTATGGAAGTCCTTAACCCGAATGATTGATTCTAATGAGACATTTTGATCGGCTTCTTCACGAGCACGCACGATTAATTCAGATTTGATTAAACTTTAATGACGCCCGTGGGGAACTGGACTGTTGCTATTTGCAAATAGTGAGGCAGAATGTGATTTAATTAGAGCGGAGCAAACAAATAGCCAGACATGTAAAGCAGAGACGTATGAGTGCCTTTGGACTGCTGCTGTTTCTTTTCATTGTCAATTAAGTGTGACAGATATTTTTTTTTTGGTATTTCGATGAATCATTCAGGCTATAAAATGTCAGATGTCATTTCAGTCCAAAAACCTAAAGATGAAGAGAGAGTCGCTGTATGGTGAACGTGTCTGAGCTCGACCTGCGTATTCACCACAAAAGGCTCATTGGTAAGTGCTAGAAAAAACAATGTAAACTTCAAGTTACGTTCTTTACTGGCCCTTTATATCAAGTGAAGCTCCTAGTATAGTGTTGGAGAGAAGAAGATTGAGACGATGAAGTCTAAACTACTGCTCCAACTTATGGTCTATTCTGTAATTTGCTGCGTTTGGTGTCCCAGAAGAGTTCAATAAAGTTTACTCTTCAAACAAAGACATAAACCAACTGCTGATTCTTCTCTGAACACTTCCTTATATGCTCCTCTGTCCGAGGCTAAACTCCTACATTCTTTTTAAACTCCTTTCCAGTTGTTCATTGAATCACACAGGTTATATGTTAACACTTAGATCACACCATATCAACACCAATTCAGATAAACTGATTCTTTGAATGTGTGCTTGAACATTGAATACATTTGAAAGAGCTGGGTCAACAAATCAAAATCCAACAATAGGACAGATATCAGAGGTTTATGATGGCCGAACGTTGAAAACCTTTCTGTCTAAAAACAGGCGGAACTGGAGGTTGCGTTTGAATTCCGCGAATTCCGCATTATTTTGTTTTTCAGTCATTTTAATTTTCAGGTTTTGAGGTAGTTAGACGTATATTCCATCATTTCATTTTCATTTAATCTTTTTGCGATTTTTATGATAAATATACAGAAAATAGAAGGGACACTTTTGGAGATATTTAAGTGCCCTCTCATCCACATGCAAAATCACTTCTTTCCCAGTCATTGGCAGTTGTTCGGTTATTCATATTAGATTGATTGTTTTTTTCAACACTCCCATTCCATGAAGACCGACCCTCCTCTGCCTCTGATGAGCTAGAACTCATTGCCTTCTTCAGGACCCTTTAAAGTGATTGGCCATACCTTCACCAATCTACTTTATTTTACCCATAACACACCCCTAATGATGTGTCTTGGTACAATGATCATTGTTTTGAGGTCTTTTGGGTGAAACCTGCGAATGTTTGGCATGTAATTGAAACTTAAACTTAGTAACTGAATGAATGAATTAATGATTTACTGGTCGGAATTGTCGATTAGTTTTCTGTCTATCGACTAATTGTTTCAGCACCGATTAATTTTTGCAATCTTTTAAAATCAAATTCCAGATTTAAAGACAAGGAATACCTGCATATATTTCTCGAATCAAAAAGTTTTTCGCATCCGCCTTCAAAACCTTATTATGGTAGAACTCATCCACACGTCCATGTATCCACCTACAATCGCCTGTACACAAACATACATGTCCATTCTTTGTCTGTCAATCACCTCTCCAGTCAATACATCTGTCCATCCATCAATCCACCCTTTTGTCTGAACATCATTCATCCAACCCTTGTCCGCTATTCCAGCGCATTAATCCCACGCCGACTCCTCTGACAGGCCCGATCCAGGAGCTAATGCATGAGACTAATGAGCGCTAATGCTCATCCAATGATATAACAAATGACATCAGATAGCTGCAGTATTCTAATAGCAGGATGTGATTATACGGATGAGTGGCAATCAGAGCCTCTGTCACTTCTCTATTCTTCGTCTTCTTCCTGTTGGTGGGGGTAAGAGGTAGGGGTTTCCGTTTTGTTCCGTTTTTATTACATCCAGTCCATTGGTTTAGGCTCGGTGGCTCGGTGGCGCGGTAACAGCGGCGGTCAACGGATGAAAGAGAAAATACTGCTTTGACTCGGGGGTAAAAGTTGGGGGTAAAAGTTGAAAATAAACCTTAGCTGGGAGTGAGGTGTGCATTTTGTGTCACCAAGAAAGATGGAGAAACAAGAGGGAGAACGGGGGAGACGGAGTAATTGAAATATGAGAGCGCTACAGCAGCAAGCCCATGTGTCCATCAGCAGCTCCGGCTCAGCAGGGGGGAGAGTGCTGTGTGTGTGTGTGTGTGTGTGCGTGTGTGTGTGTGTGTGTGTGTGTTAGTTAGCCGGGCCGTCGGAGAGAGAGGAGAGGCCACATGCCCCGGTTGTTCCAGTGTGAGAGTAAGATTGACAGCAGAGGTAGGGGTGCACTTGGTGCTCTGCCAGGCAGCACACACACACACACACACACACACACACACACACACACACACACACACACACACAGCCTAGCACTCCATAACTTGTGGCGAGTGCTTATGTGTGACAGGTTGTCGGGGAAACATTTTTCTGTGTTAGGTTTATGCGCCGTGGTAGGTCGGCCCAGTAAAAGACCTTCAGTGTGGAGTGTGGCCCGGATCCTCTCAGCCTCTGGGTCGCCACCGAGCAAAAAGCCCCAGCAGGACTTGAATTTGAAGCCAATATAGAAAAAAGGTTTTTGGGCCAAAAGCCTGACGTGGCCTCAGGGCCTGATTCATCCAGGCCCTGAGGCCCCGGAGAAGGACTGACAACTGACAGTCTGTACCTGGCCTGAATCCAAAAACTATGAGGTCAAAAACACTGAGTGAGTTAACATGATGTGACATGACATTATGGTTTTGATCTAGGTTTTTAGATTACCCTCCCTATTCCGCCTCTGATTGGCTGCTATTAGTTGCTTTGGTTGGCTGGAATGATTAAGCATGAGGAGTTAGATTGGTTTGTGTAAGAACATAAGGATAAACCAATCAGAGGCAGAGTAGGGCAGCCTTTGCTACAGTAGGTTTTAAAAAAACGCATCCTAGATGTCTGTTTATACGTCCAAGGGGTAGGGATGGACAATGATCACTGTCCATGTTAAGTATGAAAAAGTCAATAATGACCCCATCATAATGTCTTAACCTCAAAAATGTGTTCTAGACCTGGCTCACAGGATGCAAACTTTCCTTTCCTTTGTCAGTCCTAAACTTCATACATCCACCCTCATCTCCTGCCTAAGACTTGTAGTTGAAATAAAAATGCTTGTGAGAACTGGGAGAATATAATTGATTACATATTACAAGAAAATGTTTAGGTATTAAGAAACAGGTAGTGAAAATCAAGCAATTGATTGGTTAATAGCCGTGATATAATACCCACAAACCACTGCTGTGACGTCCAATTCCTTTGCACTTTCAGTGTAAATCATGTGTAATGATTTTAAGGGATAGTTTGGGTGTTTTGAAATGAGGCTGTATGAGGTACTTATCCATAGTCAGAGTATAAACTACAGTAAATGGCAGATGGCACAAACCCAGTGCGTGAAAAAAAAATCCACAAGCTAAGCGAGATGCATTTCTACAACAAGAGATTAGCAAATGAAAGTGATTTAATGCTAGCCTTTGACGAATAAGGAAATATGCTAACTGCAAGTGTGTGCTCCATAGTGACAGCCTCTGAGGGCTTATTTAATGTGAACTTTATTATTTATTTAACAAAAACCTTTTAAATTGGAAAGTGTCTATAACCTATATTGCCATACTTACACCTAAGGGGCGTTTTTAGTTTCTGTCCTGAGCTATTGCTTGAGTATGTAATGCAAAATTAATGAGACAATGTCGTAATAGTAGTGTTAAAGCTAAACTCACAGTATGCAATTCAAAAAACCTGGCCACAAACTGACCCTGGATCAGCCTAAACCTGTTGCAAACCAGTAAGTCGATGACTTTGTAACATAACAACATCACTCTGTGCCTTCCCATATCATCATATCCTATAGAAAGCGCCATCATTGACGATAAAGCCAGTTTGAAAGCCCCATAAATACAGCAGGCATGAATGAAAAAGAGATCTTTTTTGAGGTATACTCCACTAAACATCAGTCTGAGGCTCACAGATGCCTCCTCTGCAGGGAGGCACTGAAGTCTGGCAGCGCCAAGGCCAATCAGTCATGGTGAGCATATGCCAGCCGAGGGTTTATAATCGTGGGCTTCATCTCCGTTCCTGTCAGGTCTTGCGTGGCCGTGATCACAGGATCCCCCGCTATGGGAGTTCGGCCCAAAGGCCATGCTTAAAGACCGAAATCCTTTTACAGGACCCGGTAATTAGCCAACACGGTTCCGCAGGCATGCTCCTCGCTTTGATCCGCGCGCTGATCAATGGCGAGATCACAGTGGTTTGGTAACGAGTCGCTACCCCGAACTGTCGGTGTGGGCTGCACGTGTGCACATTCAGTGCTCGTCCACATCCTTTAATATGTTTATTTTCTCATAAACCACATGGATATGAGGTTTGTAGTGTTCATTTCTACGCGACAAACTCTTGTGCTGTTTAAAGCCCTTGTGAGGACAACCAAATAGGCAAACGAATTCTAGATTTCCCCCGTGAAATCTCTCCCCACCTCCGCTGCAGTCGTCAGCAGAATCAATTTATGTGCTCCCATACTCGATAATCATCTCATGTATGCAGATAATGGCCGTGTCCTATAGGTAATTCACTGTCTGTCTGGGGAGTGCAAGTTCTTGTACACATTTGCTTCACTGAGAGGAGGTGGATATTGGCCTTGAATTGAAAGATCACATTGTGTAGCCGGTGTTGTTTTTGTCTGCTTCGACATCACATCATTTATGTATTCATGTAGGTTAATGTTTCACGTTTTTAGTGATCTTCTGCAAACGTTTGCAATTTTGCAGTGTTATTGGCAGCTTTCTTGATTCTCTGCTAAAGTATGATCTGACAGTGTGCAGGTTTCTTTGGTGAAAAAAACATAACAAAAAACCAATTTCCCCTCAAAAAAAGAGAAACTGATCGGTTAATACTAGTCTTCACCCTGCTTTTATTTTCCTTTTTGTTATGTTGACAGCTCAGAAAATGCTTCTTGTTCAAGAAATTGAAGAGATAAAAGAATGTAAAGCTCAGAATGAGCTGCTTATTATGCATCAGGAGCTAAGTTAACAAAGAGTCTGGGTTCTAACAATCAAAGGAAACCCTGAAAAGATTCCCGGATCTCAAGATGATGAACTATAGCATTTCCTCATGCTGCAGCTACACTGCTTATCTTACACCTTCCTCTAACAACTGTAAACTTCTGTGTATTTCAAAATGTCCATTTCTAACAAGAATTGACCTTCGCCTGGTTAAGACCACTTTTTCCTTTTTTTTCTTCAATTATCTTAAAAGCATGGTCTGCAACCACGAACACCATATCCAGGTTAAAGCTGTATTCCATCCATACGACCTCCGCACTTCATATTGACTCTATATGTACCATCTCTCTCAGAGCATTCGTCTTTGTGTGTCTTAACTCTTTTTTGAGCTTACTTCTGGCAGCTAAAATAAACCAGAGCCCGTCCCGCTGTACAACCAGCCCCCAAGGAACAATAAAGATCTCTTGTACATAGTGTTTGATCTACAACATCAAACACTTGTAGCCTTATAGAGCAAACCCCTCTGCATCCTCCTGCAACAACACAATCCAGTTCCTTTAGTTTCCAACTGTTGTTGTATTATAAACACTTTGGATTTATCCATTTTTACTCCATTGTTTAAATGCTAATACATGCAAACCCTGAATAAGGCTACATATGTATATAAACCATGCATACATCAATTTTCTTATCAAGATTGTTTAATATATGACAGTATTTGACCTGACCCTTTTGCTAAATCACGCCCTCGATCACAGACTAGCCAATCATAGCGTAGCATCAGCCAGCTGTGAGCGACTCTTCGGCTCTGCTGAAAAATGGTGAATTGTAATAAAATAATGAGGCCATTGAAGACTCACGCCTCTAATGCTGTTTCCCATTTGAACTTGGAGGTCCCAGTAGAAGTTCCCAGTTGAAGATGTTAAACAGAAATGCTGCTTAGAGTCAGATTAAAGACTCTGAAAATTGGACAAAACCCCATCCTCAAAATCCAAGATGGCTGCTCCATGCATCAAGAGTAAAAACGCTGTGGTAGTATGCTGTGTCTCGTTGATAAGTCACACATACAATACTGTCAGACTTTTATCTGTGGACTTGTTGCTATGGTTGCAACTCCATAAAGTTTCACATTGAGTGTACCGACTTGTACTGGAACTCATAAAACTCCGGGTATGACGTCATCCCTAGCTCCTCATCCCGATTTCCGAGGTAACTGGAAAAGCAGCATAAGTCTCACCTTCCTCTTCTTTGGTGGGTCGTGTTCCACCGGAGCACCTGTCAATCATCCTGATGAGCTGTCGGCCTTTGAAGAGTAACGAGTATCTGTCAAAGCCGGCTGAATGTATGAGGTGGGAGACGGCCAATGTGGGCATTTAAGAAGACAAATATATATATATATATATATATTTGACGTCCACTTTAATGGACCAATTACCCCCAATCATGACAGTCTCACACTTATAAAATACAATATAAATGTATTAATTGTTCAATGAAAAAGCTTTTTTTCATCTTTTAAAAGCTTTATAGAATATCCATATTGGTTGAGCCTCAGTGTACACAGCTTCCCTCCACATCCCCAGAGCTCTTCATGGCGGACAGACGCTGGACGAATATATATATATATATATATATATATATATATATATATACGTGTTTATTTAAGAACGCCGAGCGAGTCGATCATCTCTTAATGTCGGCCTCCTGATCTGCTGTTTGAGCAAACACAAACTGTCGACTCTGACAGGAGAGATAAGACGAACACAAAGAACAGCCAGCACTCACGGTGATTGACTGACATTTCAGAGTGTACAGTATGTGATTCTCTGTGTGTCTGTGTGTGTGTGTGTGTGTGTGTGTGTGTGTGTGTGTGTGTGTGTGTGTGTGTGTGTGTGTGTGTGTGTGTGTGTGTGTGTGTGTGTGTGTGTGTGTGTGTGTGTGTGTGTGTGTGTGTGATGTTGAGGGGGAGGACGTGTGTGGAAGGAAAGACAGAAGAAAATGTTCTTTTTTTTCCCACATGTGAACAATCGCGCCAGAACATTCCTCTGCTCTCCTCCTCCTCAGCTCTCTCTCTCCTCCATCCTTCTGCATCCTCTCAAATCTCTCACCTCTCTCCTCCCTTCGTCTTGTGCTTCTTTTATCTTGACTCCCTTTTCTTCTACACTTCTGTCCTTGTTTTCACCGCCTTTCCTCTTGTTCTTTATCTTTTTCTGTCTCTTTCCTTAACCTTGTTTCCTTAACTTCTCTCTTTTTTCCTCTTTCCTCCCTCCTCCTTTCTCCATTTCTACTTGTGCCTCCATCTCTCTCTCTTCCTCTTCTCTCCTCCTGTCTGTATCCTCTCCTTTCTTTGCCTCCACATATTTTCCATTTTTTCAAGCTCCCTTTTCTCCTTTCCCCTCCTCTCCTTTTTCTCTCTCCTCTCCTCTCTTCATCTTGTCTTCGTCATCTTGACTCCCCTTTCCTTTACCTTCTGTCCTTCTCTAGCCTCCTTTCCTCCTGTCCTTCTTCTTTCTTTATCTCTTTTCTTGATCTTGTTTCCTTAACTTCTCTCTTTTTTCCTCTTTCCTCCCTCCTCCTTTCTCCATCTCTACTATTGCCTCCATCACTCTCTCTTCCTCTTCGCCTCCTCCTATCATCTTATCTTCTCTCCTCCTGTCCGTATCATTTCCTCCTTTCCTTGCCTCCTCTCCTATTCATCCTTTTCTCTCATCTTCCACTGTTCCTATATTTCCTTCGTCATTCTTTCTGTTTCTCTTTTTTGTCCTCCATCTTCTCTTCCTTCTCCTCTCTCAACTCCCTTTTCTCTTTCATCTCTTCCTTTCCACGTCCAATTTTCCTCTTCTTGTTCATCTCACTTTCTTAACCCTGTCTTTTTCCTTCTCTTCTGCTTATCTGCCCGTCTTCTCCTACTCCCTCTTCTCTCTTTTCCTTCTCCACTTATTTTCCCTTTTTTCAAACTCCCTCTTCTCTTCTCATTTTCTCTCTCCTCTCCTTCTCTCTCTCCCTCTCCTTTCCTTCTCCACATATTTTCAATTTTTCCAGGCTCCCTTTTCTCCTTTACCCTCCTCTCCTTTTTTTTCTCCCCTTCCCTCTCCTCTCCTCTCATCTCCTCTTCATTGAAGTAATCGTCACTGAGAGCAATGTTGATGTTGAGGCTTATATAAAAGTCCTCAGTGAGGGGATGAGATCAGAGCAGCCAGGCGGTGAGAACAGACTATCCGACACATTGCGCTTAACATGCACCAAATGAAATAAACAGCGTCTACCCGTCTGCTGCTTCCAGACATCTTCCTCCATCACGTTTGCCTCCGACTCCTCACACTGCAGCCTCCCTGTATAAACATCATTTAGGTGGTATGCAACCACGCCGAGGTCAGAAAACGGACACTGACCTCTTACCTCGTTAAAAAAAAGGAAGTCATATAAGAGAAGCGAGTGACAGAAAAGTCTCGGCTGTTCTCGGTGAGCTTGTTATGTCTAAGTGCAACATGGCTGATTGGTGTTTAGGGCTGAAGGGGCGGCAAAGGGCAGCGGCAACCTCCAGCATTCACCGACATAATTGCCGTCAACATTTTTGCACGAATGCGATGTACCCGAAGTTTTTCATCCTCCGCCAAGAAATTAACTCAATTAGGGTTTAATTCTGCAAATGACACCGGTAGGAGAAGTTTCTTCCACATGTCATAGTCAATTCTAGGAGTAATGACACAGGAGAACAGTTTGTCTCATTTGAAAAGTGTGGTAGCAGTGTGTGTGTGTGTGTGTGTGTGTGTGTGTGTGTGTGCGTGTGTGCGTGTGTTGGGTGCTGGTGACTAATTGCCAGCTCATGGCAGCTCTCCACTTGATTCAGCTCCGTATGTCTGGTAATTTCAGCCCATCATCACTATTCAGGTAACAGCGGTCCTTTTTGCATCCACTTCTTCCACTTTCCTTCCATTTCTCTTTTTTTCTTCTTCTTCTTCTTCAAAGTCACAGCTACCTCAGGAAGTATAATTACGGTTCTTGTCGCATTCACTTTGTATTTGTCAAACAAACCATAGAAAATATCTGCTTCACACACATTCAGCCGAGCAAAAGTTGCGACGCCACGCGCGCTGCACGCTGAGCCTCGGATAGACTAATCACGGCTCGCTCACTGCAGCTTGATGAGGTGTGTGTTACATGCGTGGGTGGGTTTATGTTCTCTTTCAGCTACGTAGTCAAAGTGTGTATGCATGTGTGTGTGTGTCTTACCCCGCTTGGACTAATGTGCACGCAATTTCCTGGCACCTAATTGACAGGAAGCGGAACAGTTGTTGGAGTAGAGACGGAGTTTTTGATGCGGATGTCTAACAGTGCATTAGACACTCCTGCCTATTCAGCATGGATCTGTCATTCCTTCATTGTCAGCAAACCTTGCGTCTTTCCTGCTACTTCCCATGACATCCTCGTCTTTTTTTTTTTTTTTTTTTTTTACATTGCTCCATCTCTTCTTTGGCTGCCTTACCTGTTTCTGCTAATGAGAGGTGTTTAGACGTAGGGAGAACTTTTTTTTCTTTTCTTTTCTTATCCCATTCTTCGCCTCGCTTTCTTCTCACACTCTCTTTTGGGAGCCATCCAATGAGCTCTTGCGCCTTTGGTTCATCTGCCACCGGTATTCTCCAGGTTTAATGATCCACTCTGGGACCGAGGCTTCTCAGAAACATTAGTGGAGCTGCAGGGCTCCTGGGCCTGTCGCCGTCTGATTGTACCTGAGCTGGAGTGTGTGTCATCTGAGACTTACCGGGTATCAGGTGAGCAGCATCAACTCCGGAACTGGTGGAATTAGATTAACAATCGCTTTGGGACTTCGCTGACTGACGAGGGAGAACGGAGAGAGGGAAAGAAACAAGTCGGTGGAAGATGCAGGAAAATCACTAACTAAATGTTGTGAAATATATATTGGATTCATGACTTATTGTAGAAGCAGTCGGGCAAATAAATCTAAATTTACTCTAGGTATTTGTAAATACAGCTACCTTTTATAAAGGCAAGACCCCTTTTGCCTTCAGGCCCAGATTCAATGAAGTGCTAGGAGTGTTCTTCAGGGATCCTGGTCCAGGACTTCTGAATGGGTTTGCATTCATACTGCAAAGATCTAGGGCCACCTCGCCACAGAGGGTCTCTACTGGTCTAAGATCTGGACTGTGGTGAAGACCCTGTCATGTACATGGTTTCCATTTGACAAGATGGTACCGTGTGGAAACTGATAATAAAGAAAATCACCTGCTCAGCAACACTGTTTAGGTACATTGTGGAAGTCGAATGATGCTTTATACCTAGGAAAAGTTTGTTTGCGGCCAAAAAGACATCCCATTAACAATAAAAAACACCACATGTATCACCTTGTGAAATTCAAGAACATGCCTTTGAGATTCAGTGGTTTCCCTTCAAGCTAAAGTGGTACTCTCAGGACAAACTAGCCATACAACAGGTTAGACTTTGCACTATAATCAGTGTTTTCTGTTTCTGTTTGGCACTTTTAAGATGAAGTGAAAGCCTCAATAGGCCACTCTTAGGTTGTTAGCTTCTAGTAAAACTTGTGTCAAGTTACAGTCTAGAAGGTAGAGGGGTGTTTTTTAACCTATATATTTCGTGCTCTGGGATGAGTTTATTTTTTACAGAGAAAAGACTTAAAGCCATGAGAGAACATTTCCTTTGCTCATTGGTCAGATGTGGTTTGGCCGGGAGCTAAAACAAAGGCACAGAAAGAAGAGCCCTGAAAACGATCGCATATGCCCGAATATTATGAAGTCAACTTGATGCATTCGATTTCACCCATTTGAATCACATTTTGCAAAGCCTACCTGGCTAAGGGAGCCATTTATGGGGGCGGCTATGGCATAGTGGAGAGCAAGGTAGTTCTCCAATCAGAGGGTCGGTGGTTCGATACCCGGCTTCGGCAGTCGATGTGTCCTTGGGCAAGACACTTAACCCCAAGTTGCTCCTGAAGGCTTGCCATCGGTGTGGACTGGATGTTGCATGAATGTTAGTTAGAGTCTGATGGTGGCACCTTGCATGGTAGCCTGTCATCAGTGTGTGAATGGGTGAATGATATGTAATATACTACTGAATGTAAGTCGCTTTGGATAAAAGCGTCTGCTAAATGACTGTAATGTAATGTAATTTAGCTCAAATTTACAGATCAGTTGGGTTGGACCAAAGTTGGATCATGCTCCCACCACAAAAGAACCACTTCAGAACTACCTTGTAACTCGACTTAATCTTAAGGGTCTTGTGGTTCGGGTGTTTTGGACCACAAAGACATACCATTGTTATGTTCAGATACGAATTACTTATTGGGCAAGCAAATGTCTTATCTTAACAGTAAGGCAAACTAAGAAGCAGATATTGACTATGTGTCATGGTATCCTATTACATTAGTTTGTGTGCTTGTCAATGAAGGCAATGCAAACTGTCTATATGTTGCATTAATTGGCCATAGGCTGTAAATATTGGTGTTTAGTGATATCAGACATATAGCTTGTTACTCTGCAGCCCAGCAGACAGCCGTCCTTTACAACGAGTGGTAATGTGTGAAAGAACAGACTGTTTTGCCCCTGAGGACTATTTTCAATGGATTTGCTGAGTTCCTGAGAGGACTGTCACATGTATATGTGTGTGTGTGTGTTTGTGTTTGTGTGTGTGCGCGCCCACAGACGGGGCCTTGTGGATGTGTGAGGCAGTGTGTGTTGTGTAGGTGGAACCTTCTGGAGTGTTGGAGGAGAACCCACAGGAGGCGATGATACGACTGGGGCAGGAAATTTCAGTTAAACCTTCTTATTCCGTCTTATTTTTCATTACTACTTCTCTTATTTTCTACTTTTTGCTGTTTCTCGTTTGCGTTCCCTCCAATCTAATGTCCCAGTAGCTGCCTTTTTACTTAATTTCCTTTTCTTCCCCTCAGTTCTGTCCTTCCATTCTCCCTTTATTTCCTGTAATTATCTGCCCTTTAATCCGTCCCTCTAATCGTCTGTCCTTTTCTATTTGCTGTCCTCTCCTCCTGTCATCTTTCATCTCCTACCTTATTTTCTTTCCCCTGATTTGTCCCTACAGTGTGTAATGATTCTCTAATGCTTAATAGACAACACAAAACAAAACTGTTTGATGGATACGATTATTAAGTAGTGTGGCCAAAAATAGAAACTTTGGTTTCAGGGTGGAGACAGTGGAAAGATAATTGTTGTCTAAATGAAACAAATTGTGATGACACTTGGCGTTTACCCTCCGGTTCCACCGCAGATAAACACAGTTAGCTTTTCCAGCACCAATGCCATTTGCACTGTTCACGCTCTTAGCACCGTTAGCTTCTAGCCGCCACCTCGGCCACTGCCATATTGAGAGCCGTGTGGAGTCAATCCCTCAATCATAGATCTGCTCTGATTTTAGAATTTAGCACCTTTAGCTCAACCTTCATCAGCTTCATCTGTACCTTGTCAGCCTCAGATGTGATTTCAAATTGCTAAATGCTATATAAGCTAATGTTGGTAGTAAAATCTAAATTTCAAATATGATATAATATACAATAAATGGAAAAAAGTACTATTATTGTTGTAATTTATTTCATAATAAAGTCATAAACCTACTTTGGAAACAAAAAGAAATCCCAATATTTTTCTATACCTTTTCTACTCAAGTATCTATTATATTCATACCTTTGACAACATTGTTTGAATAGGTCTAAAACTGCTTACATGATGATTGCATCAGTGTGACGAAGTGATGTATCAGGTGTTTCATTCACTCCTGTAACAAAGTAAACAGCCTCTCAGTTAAACTTCACAATAAGTAGAACTATTGCATATACATTGGTAGATCTGTACCTCTCACTCTCTCCTGACTATTTTACTTGTGTTTGGGAAGTTCTGCGGAAAAGTGAGAGTGCAGCTTTAAATACGTGAGACAGTGTCCACACAGACACAAGGTCACATCCTCCACCTGCTCGTCTACACAGCAGCCTGGTTCCTAAACATTCTTCCAATTCCATCGCCTGCTTCCTCCCCTGCTGTCATGTTGTGTACATATGCGTGTGTGTGTGTGTGTGTTTGTATGTGTGTGTGTGTGTGTGTGTGTGTGTGTGTGTGTGTGTGTGTGTGTGTGTGTGTGTTTGTGTGTGTGTGTGTGTGTGTTTTGCAGTGGCAGGCAGGCAGATGTCTGACAATATTCTGACGTTCAGTCCTGCTGTCTGCCTATGACTCAAGGATAGTCCACACACACTCTAACACACACACACACACACACACACACACACACACACACACACACACACACACACACACACACACACACACACACATGCTTGTTCCCAGTCCCATCGGGCCTAATTGGCCCAGCCTGCTTAGTACAGCACTATTATTCAGCACTTCTGACAAAAAAAGTATTCTTTCTGTGTGTGTGTGTGTGTGTGTGTGTGTGTGTGTGTGTGTGTGTGTGTGTGTGTGTGTGTGTGTGTGTGTGTGTGTGTGTGTGTGTGTGTGTGTGTGTGTGTGTGTGTGTGGTAAAGCTTCCCAGTGACACTTAAAGAAGTCCCTCGAGAAGCTTGGTGCCGTCTCATGCTCTGACACATCCGTCGCTAGCTGAGGCAGGAACACCTTTTTCTGGTTTCACACAAGTCCAGAAAATTTCATTCACACACACCGTACCAAAAGAGAGTACGGGAAAAAAGACATGGAGAGATTTTTTTGTTAACGCCCATCACAAGCTCACACAGCCGTGATTATGTTTTCCTCAGACGACTTATCAAAAATAATTCCTCTCTCTCTTTCCTTCCAGCCTCCAGATTGATTGCTTTGCTTTTCCCTCAATAACAAACTAAACCCAGTGTGTTTGGCTCGGTGCCAGGCCACTGGAGCAGTGGCCCCCTGCTAGAAAGAAATCAGGACCGTGGCGTTCTCCCCCCCCCAACCAGACCCTCCAACACCGGCTCCCCTCCACCCCCCTTCTGTCTCTCCACCCCAATCATTACTCCAATCAGCCGCCCAGCACTGTAGAATGATAATATCCTCTCCTGTGGCGATTCATTGCATAAGTCATCAGGCGGTTTATTTAGAATAACGTTGTCACCGTCGGTTTTGCATTGGACGCCGGCGAGGGTTGGGTAATATTGAAATTCCCCCAGTGACTTTATTGCTTTAATAATAAATCTATGGTCCAAAAAAAGGCTGAAGATACAGACATAGATACAAAAATATCTGGATATGAGATGCATGTTGTAATATTGGAAGGTGGATGGGTCCAACAACAAGAATCTAATAGCTGTTTGCTTCTCATGTGGAAAAAAAAAAAGTCATTCTTGATGTTTTTGACGCGTATCTTGAGTACTTCAGTAACGGCACTGTCTTGGTTATTTCAACCTAAAGAACGACCTTTTCCTAAACCTAACTAATCAGTTTTGTTGCTGAAACCTAACTGAGTTTCCTGTGAAGGCTGAAGTTTATTTTGAAAAGACCGTATGCATGTAACGATTGGAAATTGACACGTGTTGCTGGCTTTTGTAAGAAAAACCCCCAAAAACGAGTAGTAACTTTTTGTAGGATATCATACGTTGTATTAGGGTATTTTGCAGTATGGCATATTCTGTTAGAAGGTGAGTTTTAGGATTGAAGCGGAGATTTGTGGTGTTCCAATCTTTAGTCCTGAATTGTTTTGTACTTCATTCACGTTCTCTGACTCTCCTTATTCATCGGGGTTTAAAACAACAGAATCCCAAAATAAGTGCATCTGCATTCTTTCCGCTTACGAGCGCGGACATCTTCGGGGCTACATGGGTTATTACCGGGGCTGCACAGAAGAAATTCATGACATTGACATTTTAATTACTATTATTAATAACTTACAGAAACATGCAGCTGCAGACTTGTGTTGGTCGCTTAGACGCGGTTCCATTCATGTTACAGTTGAAGGTGTAGTCGCTCTGGCATTAGATGCTCGCACCAGATGTGCTTGCTGTGCGCACTGTCTGCACAGTAACAAATGTTGGGCTGCACACAGTCGTCCACATAGCGGTCCTCGCTGATATGTGCAAATGGCAACAGCAGCTTCACACAGAACCAAATTGGACCATCGCAGATAATGCAAGGTTCTGCTTTGGTTTCGTTTGACGAAATACTAATCGCTGTTTGCAGGGTTGTTGGTTGTTTGTTCAAAAAGTATGATATCGAATGTGTGGCGTGTCCGAATCACCCAAAATTCAACACTTAACTCCGTTGCATTCCCAGCAGTACATCCGCCAAGTTCTAAGTAGATCAGATGAATGGTTCTTGAGATAACCTATGTGAAGGACAACCACACACACACACATATACTTTGATTCCTTGCTTTATAGTTAGAGGACTATTCAGGCTCCATCGCTGGCTGACGGCCACATTCTGATGAATTTCCTTCAACACAAGAAGGCAGCTTCTGTGCGTGCACTCGGAAGGACGAATGTGCCTGTTATTATAGGAAAAGCAGCAGAGAAAGTTCAGTCAACAGCAGTTGGTGTAAAAAAAGGAAACCTCAGAATGCTGTCACAAACGCTAAATGGCTGCTCCGAGCCGCTGACGCTCACTTTAAAACTTTGATGAAGTTATTTTTCCTGTTGTTTGGTTCTCCATCTGCTTGGCTCGTACAACTGCTTTGAGTTCTTCTCCTCTATACCTCCGATTTATTTTCCTTTTTTCTTGTCGTTGTGTTTTAAAGCAAGCAAACCAAGGCAAGCAATACACCCTGTTTGAATGTGTTCTGACACCCCGTCTTCACAAGGCCTGATTTCCCAGGGGAAAACGGGCGTTTGGCATGTTTACATTTTGTTCCCATTTCTGTGTGTGTCGCATCAAAAAAAGCAACCCTCCCACTCTTTTTTCTCATTCCCGCCGCGCTGCAAACCAGACGATCGCCGAGGGAAAACAGACGCTGACCCGTCTCTTACACCTAAAGAGGAAGGAAACGACTTGTGAGCAGACAAACAAGAATTACCTCAGGAGACAACACAAACCCCCAATCCGCCCGCCGGAGTGTGCAGGGCACGGCATGTGTGTTTAGGAGCGTGCACGAGTGTGTGTGTTTGTTTGAGCCATTTCTATTCATGGAACCCCCTTGTATAATGTGAGCATGTTCTTTACCTGCAGAAGATGGATGCTTGTGGTGTTTAAACATGTCATCTGAGGTTACGAGAAACAAACGCTTTAAAAAACTTTTAAAAGTTCATCTCCGGGGCCCATTGCAGCTTTCTCCCTCAGGGATATCTTTGGAGGTAATGGCCTCCAGCTTTTCAAATCCGTCTGACAAGTAAAATGGTCGGGGAAGTAGAACGTGGCACATCAGACTCAAACATCAATTGCAGCCTTGTCTTGGGTTGTGATGTCAATCGGGGAGGTGAGATGGAAGGTGAAGCGCTGACAAGAAAGACTTTTTGGACGGAGACGTGTTCGTCGGCTCCTCCTGACTCACTCGTCTTCTCACTCGAGGTGTAGTTTTTGACAGTGTTCCTGCGTGGCTGTGATTCCATGTGAGCAGCACGTCACTGGATCTCTAGAACTGTCTATACTCTACATTAAAACACTCTACGGATTAGACTTTGATTTTAACGAGAAACCGTGGAACTTGCTTAACTACCTAGGAGCACAAACACATATTCACATATTAGAGAACAGAGGTGCTAGTTTTGAGGTTAACAGATGGTTGAGGTGCTAAATCCTGTTAGAACTCTGAGTTAGCAGTCAGGCTGACAAAATTGGCAAAATGGCGTTTGAAAACATACATATATCCATGACACCGTGTCCTAAAGCGTTGCCAGCGACACAGCACTGGGCAGAGCATTTTGTGCTGAACTTTTGTTGGTCGCCTTGTTTCTATTTATTCCTGACTCACGTTTTAATAGCGCCACAATGGACAGTGTTAAAAAACCAAAAAAAAGGTTTTCTTGGAATTGTACAAGTGGCGTAGAGATGCCATAAACGTCTCCCTAAATCATCCCCTGCTTTATGGTCTGTTTGACTCTAAATGGAGCATCATTTACTAAATGAACATCATGCTGTATTGAAGAAGACTTGAAACTAGAGATTGAGACCATAAACTCATGTTTACAATGTTTACTGAGGGAATAAATCAAGAGAGAAGTAGAGTCATTTTCTCATAGAGACCAGAGGTGATGGACACTAGAGAGAATGCAGCTTTAAGACATGAAGCATTGGCTCCACTTTTCAGAACCGCAGGTTGCCACCTGGTTCAGCTTGACTTAACGTTAGATTTCATTTTGTTTTTACTTTTAGGTACGTAAACATGCTTTTAATGATGCCTGCTCTCATTTTAGTTCCATTACCAGTCTCCAATATATTTTTATAATCACACTAAAGACACTGCATGTCTCTCCCGTATCCTCTCGCTGTCTTACCTTTCATAATGTATTTCTCCTCCACTCCTCCATAAGAGGTCTTCTCCTTCAGTCTGGCAGGTATGAGGAACGTCTGGAATTAGCCTGTATCATTTGTATCAGTCTGAAGGTGAAAGGGGTGAGTCTGACTCCCTGTCTCCCCCATAGCACGTATGAGTATGTATGTATGTGTATAGGTGTGTGTGTGTGTGTGTGTGTGTGTGTGTGTGTGTGTGTGTGTGTGTGTGTGTGCGATTGAGGCAGTGAAGTGAAGCGAGGTAGAGATGGGCTGCTTGCTGTCAGTGTGATCGGGAGCTCTGGATTGGCTGATCAGTGGTCCAGAAGCATGGATATTACACAGCACAACTCATCTCAAGGAGGACTTTAACCTCGGCATGCGTAAGAGGCCTCTCTGTGGGGGGGTGTGTGTGTGTGTGTGTGTGTGTGTGTGTGTGTGTGTGTGTGTGTGTGTGTGTGTGTGAGACAGCCTCTTCCTCACTCATCTCTCTCCTCATCTTCATCCTCCCTTCAGTCATTTACCTCGTCTCAGTTCTTCCCTCCATGGTTCTGTTCTCTGTTGGTTTGCCAGTTTTTCCTCTATGGCCGCTCACACGCACATTTTTTTTTTTTTCAGCTGCCAGTTACGGACTCATACCACTTTTAAGTAGCTTTAAACATTTTTGGATGAAGTAGTCTGTGTTTCACTCAGATATTTACTCTTTAAAAAGCAGCAGAAGTAACACTGAGATCTGGGCAGTAAAAATGATAATCATGTTAATTAGTGTAATAATCGTCACATTGTATGATGATCCACCAACATGTCCCAAGATAAATGTGAGAGGTCACAAGATGATCAAAGCTATAAGAAAGAAAAAAATATATATTCTTGGAAGCCTTCACCATAAAAAAAATCTTCAAATGAGAATTACCCCAAACCCCCCACTACAGTCTCATAAACACAGCCCATGTTATATTTATTTTTCTTATACAAATCTGATATTTGATGCCCTCAA
Source organism: Anoplopoma fimbria (assembly GCF_027596085.1). Classification (NCBI taxonomy): domain Eukaryota; kingdom Metazoa; phylum Chordata; class Actinopteri; order Perciformes; family Anoplopomatidae; genus Anoplopoma; species Anoplopoma fimbria. Next base: position 3,100,671 of record NC_072471.1, on the reverse strand, counting down.
TGTTCTGTCAATTTTACCCAGTGGTACAAAAATCCATATTTTTCAAAGTATTGTTTAGTAATTTGAAATTCCAGTATCGTGAAAACACTATTCCACACTTAAGCCGTAACTCGTGCTGAGGCGTCTTGAGCAGGAAATGATTTGTTTAAAGGGGCTAAAGACAACCAGTGGTAGTAAAAGTACTCAAATCCATACATAAGTTCTATATAATCAAGTCATAAAATACACTGTGCATTGTGGTAGTGAGAGCACCTTTGAAAATGTTACATGAAAACCTTGTGGGTTAAGTTTCGGTGATTGTTTTCAGGTTAAAAAACAGATAAAATACTAGGGAAAGAAGGAAGAATAGACCGTAGGAAGGAAGGAAAGAAGGGAAGAGATAAGGAAGCAAAGACAGAAAGTAAGAAACAGAAAAAATGATGAGCTAATATTTTACACAAGTACTGTATTTTCTTCAGGAGGACATGAACACTTTCAAAACACATAAAACAACTCATATTTTTTTAAATACAAGTCGACTTTTACACTGGAGATATCTGTTTGTGCCTGTTTTAACCATGAACATAATATTTCCCTAACTTCAACTAAGCACTACTAGTAGCGAAAACCAACAAAAGGAGGACTATGTGTCATTTTTGTATCTGGTCCTGTAGGCAGAAGTCGATAAATGAGGTTATCTCAACGTAATACGACTCGTTCTGTGAGTCAATGGCAAATGATCAATGTTGTTGTTTAGGTTGGAGGGCTGTAAAACGCCTCACATTAGTATTTAAGTACAGCACTTGTGTATAAAAACACCTTTTCTTACCATCATCTACCACCGCGTATACTAGCAGCGTAGCATCGATCGCTGTAACGACACTGTGATCAATCAACAGCACCGTCCCGTCTGTCATTCCAGAGGTGGACGCCGCTGACAGCGTGACGTCTGAGTTTCCAATAAAAGGCCAATATCGGGCTGATAAATTGACAAACTGAATATTACCTTTTTTCTCTCTCTCTCTCTCACCCCCCTCCCTCCCCCTCCCTCCCTCTCATTAGCCCTTTTATTCCTGCGGATTTATTTCATTCCTCCTCTGCCCTCCCCCCCCTCTCTCTCTCTCTCTCTCTCTCTCTCTGTCACCCCCTCTAATTTGAAGTGCAATAGTTTCCCTCTGGCATGAAAATATTGCGTCATTCATCATGTCTCTCTAATTCGTCTTAGATATCCTCCACCTACAACCCCCCTTCCCCCTCCTCACCCCGCCTCCGATCACCCACCAACCCTGCTGCACCACTTAGCTGTGATATTGCCCGGAGTCAAGGAACACAAGGGGAGTCATATCCGTCCGTGCAGCGACTCCTGATACATTTGAACAGACATATACGGGGGTTTGAGGAATGTGCTATCCCTCTCCCCCTCGGACTCTCTCGCTCTGGCCGCCGCCGCCGTCTGGACGCGAGATGGGTGTGGGCCATTTTTGCGGCTCAATGCTCAGTGCTAAGCTGTTTGCCGCGGTGACTGGCCAGAGGTGTATTGGGCCAAATTGAACCGGCTGCTGATTAGATGGCTACCTGTCGATAAGGCCCGAGTGGAATTTCAGCCTCGGCTCTGTGTGTGTGTGTGTGTGTGTGTGTTGTGTGGGGAGTCGGCGTGTGGCGGTGTGGCGGTGTGGGGGGTTCAACGCCGCCGCCGACTCAGTTTGCTGAGAAAATGTTGTAGATGATTGTAGAGACGGGGCCTCGGCATCGATTCACAAAGTTTCATGAGCCCTCCTCTCCATTCTCTCTACTCCTTCTTCTCCTTCTCCTTTTCTTCTTCTTGTTCCTACCCTTCTCCTTTTTCTTATTTTCCTTTGGTCCTTTACCTTTACCTTCTCCTTTTTTTCTTCTGTTCCTGCCATTCTTCTCATTCTTCTTCTTCTTCATCATCTTCTTCCTCCCCTTCTTCTACTCCTTCTGTTTCTTGTTCTTGTTGTTCCTCCCCTTCTTCTCCTTCTCCTTATTCTGTTTCCTTCTGTCTTTCTAGTTATCTTCCTTCCTTCTTGTTCTTGTTCTTGTTCTTCTACTCCTTCTCCTTCTTCTACTCCTTCTCCTTCTTCTTCTTCTCCTTCTTCTTCACCATTTTCTGTCATTCTACTTATCTTCCTTACTTCCTTCTCCTTCTTCTCCTTCTTCTGTCCTTCTAGTTATCCTTCTTCCTTCCTTCCTTCCTTCCTTCTTCTTCTTCTTCTTCTTCTTCTTCTTCTTCTTCTTCTTCTTCTTCTTCTTCACTGTTATCTTAATAAGAAGCCATAGCTCCTAATTCCTTCATTAAATCTCTTCACTTGGGTCAATCCCTTCATCAATCTGCATAATTCATGTTCAGCCTCTTTACTTTATACCTTCTTTCATGAAAAACATAATCCTAATCCTAATCTTCCTAGCTACTACTGCAACTAATTCATATTCTATCTATCTATTACAGTTTGATAAACTGATTGACGCAATATCCAAGTGACGTCTTTAAATTGCTCGTTTCGTTCATCCAACAGGCCAAATCCCAAATATAATGAATTTAGAATCATACAAAATGATGAAAAGCAGCATATTTTCAGATTTAAGAGGCTGGAACCAGAAAATCTGTCGAACAGAACAAGCTTTTATTTCTATTGACAAAATAATATCAGCTCAAACGTCCAATTAGCAGCTTATCAGAGGCTTTCAAATGCATTTCATAATCTTCATCTGCGACATGTGATACGAGATGCAGTTGAAAGCGTTGAAAAACCAAGTAAGTGGACCTTTGAGATGAGATTGTTTTTGCTCCCAAATGTTGCCGGGGTTCTCAAGTTTCCAGCTGCTCAGGTGTAGTTCCTTGTATTCAATGGAGGGCTTTTATTTTGAAATATCTTCAGAAAGTTCAATAAAAAGCATCTTAATTAGCTAGTGTATGACATTATATTGTCGTACTGAAACATATTTTGTTGTGTTACCTTTTCTTTCCTTCAGGCCAATTACCATTTTTTGTTTGATACATTATTACTTTGTTAATATGCAAAAACATATAGCATGTAAAAGTCACATTTAATAGATAAGTGCACATGAATAAAGATACGACAAACAAAAGTTTTTGAATACTTGGAAAGCGGCAGATAAATAAAGAGCAAAGCTGTGAGCAATTTTCCATTTTCTAAGTCAGTTTTGAGTATATTTCATTCTCTGTGTGCCGGTGTGAATGAAGTCAGGCCGTCTACTGGTGTTTATATTGATGTGTGAAGCTTATTTATCTACAATTCATCTGTCTGAGGCGGCATGGCGGCTCTGGTTGTTCCCGTTCGCAGCTCTGGCTATCATTAGCCGTGACAGAATGAAGCCGTATCGAGCGGCGGCCTGTACCTCTTATTTAATAGTGTGCGTGTTCCGCGCTGCTACAGCAGGCTGTCTGATAATGCTGACAGCAGCGATTTGAGAGTCTGGACTGGCTCCTCTGACTGCATGCTGTTATCATTGGGATCACTATTAAAATCCTCTCGGGGTACAATGTGATGGGAATTCATTCGACTGCTGAGGTGTTGTTGCCTTTTGGGTCCCTTGGCTGACGGTACGGACGTTTACTGCAAAAACTTGCAGCGACGTACACATACAAACACACCGTAGAGTGTGTCAGTGTAAAAAAAAAAGTATTGAAACCTAAGCAGACAAGACAACTACCACATATAGGGTTTTGGTTCTTGACGGTCATAAAAAAGTTCATATTGGAAGACTGAGTAAATACAGAGAAAACCATCAATAGGAAACCCCCTAAAGCTGTTTGCTTTACTAATTTATAAGGCTTATTTCCTGATGAGATAATATCACGATACTTAGGTGCCAATTTAACAGTATATTTTAAGTATTGTGTTTCAAAAAGTATTTTGATCAGATATTTAGATATTTTAGGAATTTTTCTTTACTTTCTTAACACTAGACTGTTGGAAAAAGTTGAATCAGACACTTTCTAGACTGAAATGTTTCAAAATTCTCTAGAATTATTTAGGAAAAAGAAGTTTGATTATCATCATGTAAAAGATAACTGATTGTCAAATATATATTACATTATTGTCAGGAATTATGGAGCAATGTGTCTTTCAGCACTTCAAACAATCAGAAATGTAGCTATTGTAAAGGTACAAATATGGGACATCATCTTCTGAATATCTTTCAATTGATTTGGTTATTAAAGATTTTGTATCTGTATATATTCACAGATGTCCTGAACTCAAATGGAGAAGTTATTGTCATTTTTTTTTCTTATTTCAATAAATATATTTTGCATGTACCCTTTGTTAACACCTTATTTAAACACTAGACGTTGCCACATGTGTTTCCTTCTCATTACTTTGCTATCTCTGTCTCTACCTTTCCTTGTCAGCTCTGTTCTCTTTATACATCCATGGTCAGCTGGATTTTAGCCTTTTAAATGCATTTACCATAAATATCAGTATTAGTGGGCACTACAGATGTAGCATCAGCTGATTTGACCACAGAGATGTGAGTGCTGTCTGGCTTACCTAGGATCTTCCTCTTGCTTCAGATTTGTTTTTCCTGAAATAGACTGACATCACATTACTCATAGATTACAACAATAAAAGCGGTAACTTCCTTCCACCTCCTCATAGACTAAAATGAAGCAATTTAGTTTAATTGATATCGATGCAGGCATTAAAAAGTTTTGTTTAAAGAATAACGATACTTAAGTGAATCAAATTTTGTCCAACCCTACCAACTGATTAATGCTGCAAAGAGAGCTGAATGTGAGCTGAAACCTGATTGCTGGATTATAAATAAATGATTTAGTTAATGCTTCTCCTTCTATGTGAAGATAACTGTCTGATGATGGCGCCATTCTAGTCGAATGTCCCAGTCAGCCATGACATTGAGTCAGGATGAACAACAACCTGACACTGAAGCAGCTAAATGGAATGCAGCCACCTGCTTTTCCCCACTGTCACATGTCAAAAACGTCCTCTGTGAAGGAGGCCTGTAAAACATGTCTGAAATAATCTCAATTATTTACTACGTGGCCGTGACGCACCACAAAACCATCAACATAACTGACCCAAACTGGAACAGATGATTAGCCGCGGCATCAAAATGACTGTAATTACCGTACTGTACTGTAATCAGCCCAGCGAGCGGTTTTGACAGTTCTTTTTTTTTATTATTGATGCCTTGACATCAGGGGCCGGACCTCAGGGGGGGCTCCGGCAGGCTGGCAGCTCGTCAGACACAAATGAACATCCACACATGGGCAAGTTTTAAAAGACAGAACCAGGGAGTCTCCAAAATAACTGTGCATTGCTTTTATTTTCCTCTCGGCTGTTAAAATAAAGGTTAAAAAGTCACGGTGGAGTTTTTTAGGAGGGCATAACTCGTCAATGGGTCTTCGTATTTTTAATAACACATTCCTTGTGTTACTGCCCTCCTGTAATGGCGTGTGCTCGTCTCATCAGGAGAAGTAGTAACACTGATGGAGTCTAGTGGTTTCGGCGTGTGTGTGGGAGAGCGATACTGTTAGCTTAGCGCGTCTATTTCTGGGCCCTTCAATGCTAAAGCATCAGCACCCACACACACACACACACACACACACACACACACACACACACACAGACATTCACCCGAGTGCCAGCACTTATACGCACAAGCCTGAGCGTTGTACTCCATTAATACAGAGATGCATGTAGAAGCCTCTTTCTCTGTGGTTTTAGATGGTGTGTGAAGCTTTTGCAGCTCTGACTTGCTTTGTTCATATAGACAAAAACATCATCGGCCAACTGATTCTGTTCCTGCTGATTTCGTTGAATATCAAAGCACTAATTTAAGTATTTCTTTGTCTCTCTTTCATCTTCTGCACCTATCGCATATTGGACATTCTTCTTTTTCAGTTAAAGCTATTAACATCCAGCAAGAATTGTGTTTTATTAAAAAAACACAACAGACTTTCATTAATTACCTTCTCGTGTCTCGCCTGTCTTTCTATCTCGCCCACTCGCCTCCTTACATCGCGGCTGGTCTCACTCCAGTGCATCAATGGGAACGTGACGCCTGTGACAGGAATACTTGTAATTATCCTCCCACACTCTTGTCTCTGGCAGGTGATTGGATGGCCGGTCCCTTTTATATCCGACACGCTAGCCGCCGCCCACGGCATATCCGTCAATCTCCATAACAACGCCAAGCCCCTCCCTCGCTTTTTCCGCCAAACGCTCCATCAGGCACCTCCCACTTGGGATCCTGCAGGAACGGCGTCTCACATTGAATGAAGTTTAGGTGGGACAGGTACTGTACTGTAAGCACGTACAGATGCACATTGGCGTGGTGGTGACGCACATCCAGTTACAAAGGGGAGTAATTATTAACATCAGTCAGTCAGGCTCTCTCACCACAGAGGCTCTGTACCAGTTATTTTACCTGTCGCTCTAACTTCCTCCTTTATGCTGTACGTTCTCCTCTGACTTCATAAATGTACTTTTTACAAGTGGAATTCTCTTTTGTTCCTACAATTTATTTTATACATTTCTATTCTGTATATTTTGTATTGAAAACTACTCAAATGTGAGCTTTTTTCCATCCATTCTTGATTATTGTAAATTTGCTTTAAAGAATACTTTGGCCTCTGGCAACATCATAGGTTCTGGCCTCCATGTTGTCCATTAATTACTGATAAAGGACAACTTGTCAGGTATTGTCCCTTACTTTATCCTGTGGTCCGTTTGATTTGAAAGGAGGGAGACCTCTGCATGGGCAATGAACACTGAAGAAAACATAACGGGGAGAAGATGAACGCAATGGTGGTGAAGACAACAACTCCTATGATCCTACGCTTAGTTCACGACATCACCGAACTTTGTCTTTTGACCTTGTTTAGATTCTGTGAAATTCAGATATTGTACATTTAGGATGATCATTGATAGAGTAACTGATAAATAAATACTTCCATTATTAGCCGAGCTATACCAGTATTAAATTAATGTGCCTGCAAAATGACTTAATTAATTATAAGTTTAAGAGGTTTTGAACTTTTAAAAATAAAGTACAGGCTTTGCTGTTATGTTCAAATACACATTTTTGGTGGTTCATGTGTTATTTCACTTCTAACTCAGCTGTCCTGCATTTCCCAAGATCCACTTTGACAATTCAAGCCATCTGTGGATTGTACCTGTTAGTAGAGACATTAATAGCAACAGAGTGAGTGCAAGAGACCCAGACAGTTTAGAGGTAGTGGTGTTACACTCTGCTCTATTGATGCTGCTCTTAAGGGAGGAATCTGTATTTTCTATTACTCGAGTTTTCACAGTGTCAAACTGTTGAATATCTGTGAAAGAACAAGTCAAGGACAGACATTTTAAACCTTGCTTTTTCTGCTGGCACCAGATCTTGATGATTAAGATTATTGAGATTATTAAACTGATTAAACATTTTGTTATGCTTCTAAACCTGCAGTAGAAATACCTTGATTTTACATAATGTTAAGCATGCAGAATGACAGAATGGACCGAGGAATTCAAAATACACTGTCAACAGATTAATCTTATGAATCCTGAGGATAATTATCCTCAGTCAGAGAGGTTCTCAGAATATCAAATCTAATACATGCGCCTGTCAACAAGCTGAGCAGTTAAACTCTGACCCAACAGAAAATGTCAGTAATTGTTCCTCCACAAAGCAGCACTAATTGCTTTGAAACTGTGCTCCAAAGACGAGCCTCAACCCGGAGCGTTTGTCACGGCTGTAGCGACTGAAAGATCACAAATTCTTTGTTGGTCTGATGAATGAATCTATTTCCACAGCTCATGCTAAATGGGCAGGCATGTTAATTAAAGCCTCGCCGATACTCTTGAACTTATTACCTAGCTTCCTGCTAATGAGCGAAATGATGATAAATTCCTAAAAACCAGAAGCCGGAGAGAAAACAACCTTTATCTAGGAGGTTTGAGGAGAGGGGAAAAAAGAAAACTCACTTATAGTTCTTTCACTACTTCACCTTTACGGAGGAATAACTCTTTTTCTTCCTCGCTGCCCATATCTGCGCCGTAATGGCTGGTAATTTAAGTGAAATTAACATTTTGACATGCTCCTCAGGGGTTGAGGAAAAGTGGAGAGGAGAAGATAAGAGAAAAGAGGAGGAGGGAGTATGGGAAAGAGACAGAAAAAGAGGATGAATTAGTATTTAATTCAGTATGGTTGAATCTTTGGTCCAAGGGTTAAGTGCCACCGAGTTAAAGCGTGGTCTGCACTCCCAATGGCTGAGAACCCCTCAACTGTCTAGAGGATTTAAAAACCAGCAGGGAGCGCCAAGGCAGATGGTGCAGAGACAGAAGACATCACGACCACCAAACACTGAGAGCAGATAATTAAAAAATGGATATTCAAGTTTGATAGCTGTCCAGATCAACTTAAGAACATCTTGAAGCAACTATTGGATGTCGACCATTTGTCACACCAAGCACATGTCATTCTTTGTGGCCAAGTGTTGCTTCCAGGCCAAATTTTAAGAGTTTGGAAATACTATGTACATTCCATTGTTTAAGGGCCATAAAGCTGCATCTGAGAAACTATTGGAATCTCCCAATGGCATTTTTTTGTAATGAATTTGTCTTTATAACCCATTTGTGTGTAGTTTTAGTTCTTGTCCTCATGAAGACCAGAGCTATAAGACCCATTCTGGATATCAGCCCACTGAATGACTTCATGTTGTTCCTCATTGTCAAATGGCGATTGAAGTTGGCTTAGGCGATTTGGTTCACCTTTATAATCATGAAAGATGCTTTCTTTCTTTAACTGTCTTTTCTATATTTGGCATTTTGCTTTTTTATTAGGCAGCACAGTAGAGAGAGAAAGGGAATGTGCTTAATGACATGCAACAAGTTTTGTAAAGTCTCACCACTAACCAATGGACTACCAGGACATCCTTTAAGAGGCATGCAAAAATACAATTGGCCACCATTCTGTGACTCCCTGGTACCCGACACCTTCTCAGGGCGCCTCTTCTATGCCGATGACCTAATCCTTTTTGATGCAGTTCATTGAATTAGCCTTGGCATCCCAAAATGAGTTGATACTTTACTGAACACCTTGGATTTGTGACAATGATAGAAAAAGCACCCTTCATCTCTCTACAAACTACATAACGCCTTATTCATTGACACTAAGAACTCTGAGTGATTCATGCATGTATAGTGGAGGTAGTGGGTTGACCTCCTTAACCCTTAGGATGGTGCCCTACCCAATGGTGCTTCTGGATCCTCTGCATAAGAGATGCCTGGTTGGATGGTTGAGAGTGCAGTATGTGGACAGGCAAAGCTGAAAAGGCCCTTAAAACCAATATGAGGGCTCCACTTGTGATCACAGAGCTGGAATTGATTAGATCAATTTATAAATCTACACTTTTGAACAACCAATGGGAACCTATTGTGACTAATCTAGCTCAGGCCTCTTGCTTTGATTTTTGACTTTGGAAAAGCCTCTTGTTTTTAATCTAGACTTTTCAGCCAATACAAATCTATTGTTTAAAACAGCCTTTTCAACAGTTGATGGGAACCTACCATACCTAAGGATCTTAGGATCACCCAAAAGAAGAAACTTCCCTAAACCGTCATCTTTAATTGCATGATGTTAAATAATCTTCTAACTTTATGGTATTTTCTCTACCTGCTTTTTCCTTTACCTTCCATTATTCTTTTTCTTTCTCTCATTCTCTTTGTCTCTCGCTTCGTATCCCCAGCAGGGCCATGTGGATTAGCGCTGAAAGCTAATGAAATGTAATTACCGCCTTTGTCGATAAGAATCGATTTGCTCGGGTCTCACCGGCCCTTTCCCGGAGCGAGTCCCGGAGGGGCCAGCAATGCAGCCGCAATGGCTACCACAACCCCCCCCAGCACCCAGGCTTTATTTCCTGTCTGGTTGCCATGAGCAATAGGAGATAGCATTGACAGGGCGGTATGAAGTGGAGTCAGATCTGTCGGATGGTCCCTCAGCGTGGCCTCGCAAGGGGGAATGAGATTCCTTATCAAATCAGCCGGATTAGAGAAAGGGTGTCAGGGAAAACGTCAATTCCTACATCAGACGCGAGAAGATCAGGTTTTGGCATGTCTGTGTGCATGTGTGTGTAAGATATTGAATAACGGAGAGAGTGTGTTGCTCAAATTTGCTTAACCTCTTTCCTCCGCTTCTCCTCATGTGAACCAGTATTAATATTGCAAACATTTTTTATGGTTATTATTATTTCTAATTAGGATTTCTGCTTGAATTTCATTTTAGTGTCAGATAGAGTTGGCTGGTTTGAGATGTCTTTGTTTTTCATTTGAAATGTGTCCTGGTTAGGGGCCAAGAAGATGTCTCTATAAAACAGTTCATTTATGAAACCATTGAGAAAAGAACTGTGTGAAACTAATTATGTGGCTTACTGATTAGTATTGTTAGGAAGAATTGTGTCTATGATTGCTCTCTTTCAGAGAGAAGAACTATGTTTTCCTCCTTAACAACCTTTCCTTAAACATTTTGTTTATTTTTTAGCTAAGTTGTTGTCATAGTAAAAAACTAAAAGTTTGTCCCCATGCATGTATCACAGACTTACTGTGTCAGGTCCCTCTTGGTCTTCACCCACAAAATATCACTTAAAGAGACACCTACCAAAAAGGAAGGGACTCAAAATCACTACAAACACACATACAGTGACTACAAAGACAAAGTAAACGACTACAAAGGCAAGAAAAAATGACTGCAAAGAGACAAAAAAACAACGTAAAAAAGACACAAAGAGACACAAAACAATTACAAGAGACACAAATAACTTACAATGAGACATAAAACAACATTAAAAAGACACAAAAAAAACACAGATAGCCAAAACAATTACAAAGAGACACAAAGAAATTACAATGAGACATAAAACAACGTCAAAAAGCAATTACAAAGAGACACAAATCAACCAGAAAGATACACAAGACAACCACAACGACACACAAGACAACCACAAAGACACACAAGACAACCACAAAGACACACAAAATAATTACAAAGAGACACAAATCAACCAGAAAGATACACAAGACAACCAGAAAGACACAAAATAATTACAAAGAGACACAAATCAACCAGAAAGATACACAAGACAACCACAAAGACACACAAAATAATTACAAAGAGACACAAAACAACGTCAAAAAGCAATTACAAAAGACACAAATCAACCAGAAAGACACACAAGAAAACCACAAGACACACAAGACAACCACAAAGACACAAAACAACGTCAACAACGTCAAAAAGACACAAAGCTATTAGAAAGAAAAACCAAATATAGGTCTTTGTAAAGTCTGTGAGTCTTGCTCCTCTAGAGGAAAGGTGATAGGCCTTTTGCATGTCTCTGCCCATGGGTCTATTGTCTACATGTCCCCATGGTGGAATGCATTTGTTTCCTTGCACCAGCTTTCTATTCAACCAGGTAAGAAACGGCACAATCTCAACGCCTTTGAGACAAATTTCAAACTTATCCATCATCTTCCAAATTCCTTCAGAGCTCCCTAAGTTGTGAAGGAACAACTGTAAGTGACATGGACACATTGTCACACATCACAACAATGATATCTCAGATCTCTGTCTTTATCCTGTGGGTGTGGAAATGCATGAAAATGCACTCGAGGAAATGTGAGTGAAGTAGCAGAAACACAGACATTTTTTACAGATCACATTTGTTTTAGATAATTCTTTGTCCTTTAGCAGTTCTCTACATAACACATATTTTTGTAGTATTTTACACATACATTCCCTGTAGTTTTCCAGTTGCCGTTGTCTGTTTAATAACCGTGGACACCACAATGCTTTTGAGTGTTTACAGTCAGCTGCCAAGGACATCATACCCCCCCTCCTCTGTGTATCAATTGTTTGTCTGTCAGCGCATTATCTCCAAAATGAATGGATGGATTGGCATGAAATTTGCTGTGCATATTTATGCTCTCGAGCTAGAGACATAATGATTTCGGTGACCCTGTGACCTTTCATCTAGCACCACTGTCGGGCTCCATCACCACAGAAACTGCTCGTTTGCAAGAATAAGAAGACATCTAGCGACGTTGTGGACCTTGCGATCACTCTTTGCACCACCATTAAGCCAAATCTTGCAATGTATAAACTGTACAACTGTTCCGTCATCAATGCTGGCCGTGAAACGAGCACATTTTTGGTTGTTTTTAGGTTTAAGCCTGAACACTGCTGCACGCTTTCTTGTTCTGTGGGAAACTATTTCTGTGCAGCAAACGGGTAAAAAAAGCATGCAAGAGGTGGACAAACCGAGATATATCTCTCCCACACACTCACACTCTCACACACACACACACACACACACACACACACACACACACACACACACACACACACACACACACATACATTGCTGCGGTGGTATGAGGAAGGGGCCAAGTGTGTGGGAGAGATGGAGGGAGGGATCGATAGAGCAGCGAAAGAGTGCTGTAAACCATGAAAGAAGACAAAAGCCTCCTGTTTTCCCACAGTGCACCAGGCTCTGTTAGCCTGGGAGCTACAGCAATACCACCAACACTCTCTCACACTTTCTCACACACACACACACACACACACACACACACACACACACACAAACACACAAAACACTTGCATACAATCACCCGGCTCGAGTAGATTGATAAAGAAAAAAAAATAGCATGTACCCAGGAAATATCAATAAGCGTCTCTGGGAACCAGCACTCACTTTGGCTGAGGGAGGAATAGTTATATTCCGAACTCCTTCAGACCGCAGTCTGTGGGGGATTGATTTTTATTCTTTGCTTTATGTCCTACGGTGCATTGTAAAACTTTTTTTATGCTTCACCTTAAATACCCACAGTGGAGCCGCTGTGTGTGCAACTTTTTCTGTGTCTTTATTTTTACCCTCATGGCCGAAAACATTGTGTTGCTGCTGTGGATCAGTCAAACTGGAACACACATATGTAGGGCTGCACCGTGAATGTGGATGAGTCGAGTCTTCCGTGTGTGTGACCCCTCAGCCGTTCTTTTTGTTTTTTTACTAAATATATCTATTAATATCTTAGAAATCAAATACCTCTTGCGTTTTAGGCTCTTACATAAAAATTGGAAGATTCGTAAGAGTCCAGACCATGAGGTTAAAAGATCCAGGGTAGAAAACGAGTACACACTATACTTTTGTTTACATAACCCAAAGCCAGATGGGAACTGTAGTACCAAAACTTTAATCATATTTATTACAAATGTAAATCAGAAATAAAAAATAAAAAACATTAAGAGAGTTCATAGTAAGTTGCTTTTTTTCTAACTTTTTTTAAGGATAGCTATGTCCTTTTTATAGTATTCTAGTTTATCCTGAAAATACAAAGCATGCAAAGTTAAAACATGTTCACAAGCTTGTAAAAAGCAGCTGAGGGTTCAAAGGGTGAAACTTCAGGGTTCTGGTTAATATTTTGAACTGTGTGTTTGTGTGGGTCAATGAAAGGCTTTGTGTGTGTGTGTGTGCATGTGTGTGTGTGTGTGTGTGTGTGTGTGTGTGTGTGTGTGTGTGTGTGTGTGTGTGTGTGTGTGTGTGTGTGTGTGTGTGTGTGTGTGTGTGTGTGTGTGTGTGTGTGTGTGCATGTTTCTGTGTGTGTGTCCCCATCTCTGTGCATGTTTTTGTCTTATTTGTGCTTCATGTCATTCCTCATTGGAGGACTCTGACGGATATCTGAGGGGACATTTTGTGGTGGCATTCAAGGGCCCCTGAACAGACTGAAATGCTCTGCTGGTGATGAACACACACACACACACACACACACACACACACACACACACACACACACACATGGACATCATTGGCTTATTAAACAAGCCACAGTTTGGAGCACACAGCGTGGAGAATGGGCACAGCGTGTATTTGTTTGACCGTAACCAGTATCACAGCAGATAGCAGAGACATTGGGTTATTATTTAACAAGCATCTAAGCAGAACCAGCAAAGCTCCAGCTAATAATAACTCAAACAAATGCCCTTCAACTGTATGAGAGCAGTGGGAATCCTATAAATACTCGTGTAAACAGCAGACTATTGTCAGCCAGTTGTTGGGAGGTGGAGGGGGGAGTTTTAGCATCTCATTTGTTTTATTGTCAACAAGAAATTTTGATTTAACCATCAATGAGAGGGGCCTGTGATGACAGTGTGGGATGTTGTGCAGATGATTTGTTCGAAGAAACTTTAGAGAAATGTTCTGCGACTCATGTGGTGGCAAAAAAAACAGTGGCAGTTTTGGCCGTGATTCATCTCAGTTCAGTCCCTTGGGTCTGGATGCCAAAAAGGCCCCACTGTCTCTGGAGGACAAGTGACCCCACAGATGTAAAGTATCAGGATTTCGTGATTTAGTACAAGGCGGCAAACTCCGATTCTGAAAAGTGAATCCACTGCTGAAGTGTCTTAAAGCTGCCTTCTGTCTAGTGTCCACCAGGGGGCGACTCCTCTGGTTGTATAGAAGTCTATGAGAAAATGACTCTACTTCTCTCTTGATTTATTCCCTCAGTAAACATTGTAAACATGAGTTTATGGTCTCAATCTCTAGTTTCAAGTCTTCTTCAATACAGCATGATGTTCATTTAGTAAATGATGCTCCATTTAGAGTCAAACAGACCATAAAGCAGGGTGCTCTACGGCGTCTCTATGTCACTCCTCCGCATTCCAAATATGGTCATTTCTGTCCACTGGTTGCAGAAAAACAAGAAGGCAACAGCTAACTCGCCAAACTTAAGGCTTCAGAACAGCGGTCCACAAACCAATGAGTGATGTCACGATGACTACATCCTCTTCTTATTCATAGTCTCTCTCAAAGCCACAATTGTGCTATAACTTGTTGAATGGGTGTTAGGATCTGATGGATGATTTCTGCATATTTGTTTAAGTTTAGGGGTGCTGATTGGCTTTCATAATGGTTCGGCAGGTTGTTTGAGTTGGACAGAGTGATCAGATCTCAGTGTAGTTCTGGATACGAGACTCAAGATTTTGATTCCCAACAAGTAGTGAGGGCGGCTGTGGCGTAGTGGAGAGCAAGGTAGTTCTCCAATAAGAGGGTCGGTGGTTTGCTTTTGATGTGTCCTTGGGCAAGACACTTAACCCCAAGTTGCTCCTGAAGGCTTGCCATCGGTGTGGACTGGATGATGAATGTTAGTTAGAGTCTGATGGTGGCACCTTGATGGTAGCCTGTCATCAGTGTGTGAATGGGTGAATGATATGTAATATACTACTGACTGTAAGTCGCTGTGGATAAAAGCGTCTGCTAAATGACTGTAATGTAATGTAAAGTACATCAGATGAACTGATTTAAAGGGTCAGTCACTTGTATGGCATATATGGTAATATTAAATGTTCTTCATAAATCCATGGCGGTATGTAGCTAACAATTCTCCTGAGAAAAAGTCCAAATGAACAGATAAACTGACCACATCAATTCACAAATGCTGTTGTGGTTGTGAAGTCCAAGCGCTCCTCTGATCTAAAGACGTTTCTCCTCCTCCCAACCTTCTTCCCTGTTGGTTTTATTTATTTCCCTCCTTCTTTCTTCTTTCTCCCGACAGGTGCCTGCCCATCTGCCCCTTTTTTTCCCCCCCATCTCCCACCACTTTGCCCTGTTTCTTCCTCTTTCCGTCAGTCCGTCTTTCATTTCGTACCCCTAGAGTGAGAGGATTCCTGCCGAGGAGTGGCATTTAGAGAATCTCGCTCTCCTATTGCTGTCTCTCCACTGGGGTTAGAGAAAATCAATCCCACTAATTAGATCTGTGCATCACTGTTATTTTGTCTCTACATGTGTGTATGTGTGTGTGTGTGTGTGTGTGTGTGTGTGTGTGTGTGTGTGTGTGTGTGTGTGTGTGTGTGTGTGTGTGTGTGTGTGTGTGTGTTCTGAATGTCCTGTAATCTATATTTAATGTTAGGAAGCAGAGCTTTAAAGAGCGCCACAGCTGGCCTGTTTGCTAATTAATGACATTTCCCCTTTTAATTACCATTCAGTGGAAGCCTGTGTGACTCTACTCATCTCTCTTTGTCTTTGCTTTGTTTTTCTTTCATTCTTCCTCTCGCTTTTCTATCTTTTTTTGTCTTTTCTGTTGTCTCCCTTTCTTTCCTCATAATTTTATCTTTTCTCCCGTTGCTCGTAGTTATCTCCTCTGACAGTTGGATCTATACTTTTCATTTATTCTCACCCGTTAAACTCTCCGTCCTGTCATAGTTACTGTTAGGTTTGAAGGGCGCTCGTTTTTCATTTCGTTACACATTCTACTTCTGCAATCGTTAAATGGTACCTTACTGGAAAATTGGCACCATCAACTGTTGATCTAGATCCGCACAGAAAAGCACATTCATTTGCCAATTTTTCTGGAGTTTTGGTTAAAATTTGCGCTATGTCAAAATGGAAACGTGACTAGACTCAAGAGTCTTCAGCCATGCTAGCAGCTCTGTGAGTGTTGCTCTGAGCTAAATACAAACGTCACCATGAATTAAGGTTAAGAAAAAAAAAACTGCATCATCTCCCCATTTGGCACTTCTTTACATTCCCTCTCCCTTCTCCTTCTCTTATTTACATCTCTTTCTGTTTGCGCCTCAGATCTCAGATCGACTGTTCGTCTCCCCGGGGAAAGAGAGAGAGAGAGAGAGCTCCATCTGCCTCTCAGTCTCGTCATCCCTCCACCCTTTCTTCCCCTCCTCACCCTCTCTCTCTCGCCCTCTCCCCCTCTCTCTCTCTCCCTAGGATCTTGGTCCATCACCACCTGTCAGATGCCCGTCTCTCTCCCTCACACGAGCTCCGTCTCTGTCCAACTGTCAAAGCGAACTTCAAATTTCTAAAAAGACTGAAAATGTGGAAAGAGGTGCAGAGCCATTGGTATGTTTGGAGGAAGTTGTTTTTGGGAAAACGAGCCATAAGAGAAATGCTTAATGTTTACTATGAGCGTTGGACATTGAAGTGGTTTTGGGAATTCAGGATGCACAAAAAGGTTTCAAGCTTTTTGTGCAATTTGTTCAGCAAAATCATATTAATTGAAATTTCCTTTTGGACAGAACTGACAGGTTAAACGGTTTTGTTTTATTTTCTGTAACGTGATCTATCGCCGCCTAGACATTCCGATCGAAGCCCGATTCCTTGTCCTCGTGGCCGTCTCTGCCGTTCTCCTACTCGCTCTATCAGCCCCTGCACTTTGGCAATCTCCTCCGACACGGCGTAAATTGCCACGGTAAGGTCCTTCTCTGGCTTTCAGCGAGAGGCTGTAGACGGTGAACTCTATATCACAATCCTCGATAGAGGTGTCAGTGAATCTCTCCTTTCACGTAGTTATCTGAATTTTTAAAAGACATATCGGTGAAGCGAATGATGGACGATATTATCATTAGGTCAATGTGAGGAGTTTGTTAGATGCAAATCATAAAGAAATTGTCACGTTAGAGGGAACAGTCCAGTCTAACCGTGGGACAAACCAGTTCTCATCATCACATATCACTTGGTGTCACTTAAGGTCAAGGCAACTACTTGGTTAGGTTGAGTAAGAGATTGTGGTTTTGGTTACATTAAGTACGCTGGCTATCTTACTCTGTTAAGTAAGAAAGCCTGCTTGAAATATGTCAATGTTGACTTTTGGTTTCCTGCGGGATACAAACAGTGGCCTCCTGGCTGAATGTCCTGCGTTTGTTTGACCCGTCCATTCACCACTTCTACCTCCCTAAATTGACTTTGTGGCTCTTCGTATCATGTCAGTTGCTCTCAGAGTCTAATATTACTGTGGATTGGACATCGGTATTTGATGCCATGGAAATTAGACCGGGTTCTAGGTGACAAACGTGCAAGTTAGAAGTAAAGGAATTAAGAAAAAGCTGAGTAGATAAACATATAGAACAACTTTAACTTTAACTTGAGAGGCTTTACAGTTTTAAAATTCTAAAGTCTCACTTTTGAATTCTGCTGTGAAACATCTACAAATAGCCTCGTTACTTGTCGTGAACCATTATGGAGACTTGACTCAGACTCTAACTCAAAGACTTGAATTGGATCGTATTTTGTGACTCATGACGATCTCTCAGGGAATGAATGTCAGTTGGGGGTTGGAGTTAACAATAACTGTTGCTTTTCCTGCTTCTGATCTCTAATGAGAATTTAAACCCCTGAGTTCAAACTTACTCAGCTGAAGACGTGTTTGCTGCCCACACCTCGTCGACAGAGTGCTTTGTCTCTTAGCAACGGGCACTTTGTCAGCCGTGTCAAAGTGAGAAAATAGCATTGTACAAACAGAAAAACCTACAGATTAGTCTGAGATGCAGAACATGTTGACGTACAAATTATTTTGTTCTAACCATTGAGGTTTTTTCATTTTAAAAGTATTTAATTGAGCAGGGACAGATAACAGGAGGCTTCTTAGGTCTGATTTGAGACCTGACAAAGGATTTACCAAGACTTACATTTAGTTGTGACTTGAAAAACAACAACTTTTTTCACCCTGTGCACATTTGAAAGTCTTTGGTAGCAGAAAATGTATCTGTATGTTATCTGTATACTGTAAAGCATGAGGCACCTAGAGCTCACATGCAGCATGCAATAAACTATATGTCAAAACCATTGGATATCAATTTGGAAAAGGCACACTGCTAAAGAAACATACTTTTTTAAAATTCAGCTTTTCAGCAAATTCCATCTTTGATGCTAAATGGCTCTTCCTTCCTAATATAAAATCCCTTGCAATCAAAAGGTCACATTCTACTCTTTGTGTTTGTGGGACAACGGATATTATCAGTATTTGCTCATGACTACACAATGCCTGATTTCGTTGTATGTGCACCTCTGCATGGTAAAACAAGATGCTACAGGTCATGCAGATGTTTGATGTGAGTGGTAGAACAATCTTTAGCATTGAATGTATGTGTTTTTTGGTTTTCATATCCCTGGGAGGATTATTTATCGAGGTCAGGCTGCAGCTTTTAGGCCACTCGACCAAACATATTAGATTGTCCGATCGTCAACATCCAGCAACTGAATCAGCCTCGTCTCTCTTCTCTCTCAGACTCCAGAGCCCCTCGAGTTGGACTCTGAGAATACCAGGATTGAAACGCACCAGTTAGCCTAATTCTGTCCCTTCAGATGTCCCGCTGCCAGTCGCCTGAATCAAATCTCACCCTCCAGTCATTCATTCAGCGTTGTGGGATGTGGGTTGTCGGCGCCACGTCTCCCGCACTGGCTGTTCCTTTTCGCCTTTATTTACGCCGTGTCTGTGAATATCCACTTGTATCCCACAGCAGCAGATGACATATCACATCCCTCTCAAGCTTTTGTCAGGCAGCTAAATCCCGTCCCCAGCGCTTTGGCGGGCCATACGGTGGAATGGGAAACCTTAACTCACTCCTGCAAAGCCCCCAGCAGACGCCGGCCAAGGCCCCACTGCTTCCGATCAATTCCACTTCCTCTGAATATCAGTAAATCAAGCGGCGGCGTGATCCCTCCCCTGGTCCGTTGACGCAGACTAATTCTGCTGGTTTCCTCGATAGTGATCTCGCTAAGACCCCCAGTGAATGGCGTAGAGAGAGAGAGAGAGAGAGAGAGAGAGAGAGAGAGAGAGAGAGAAAGAACTAGTGTTGTATAAAAAAAAGCAAGCCAACAGGTCTACGGAGCAGGGATTAGTGGGTAAAGTGGATTAGGAAGAGGTATTCTGATATTCCGCCCAGGCTGCAGAGAGGGTCTTTAGAAAAGCAGAGAAACATCTGCTGGAGCTTAGTGAGGCAATGAAAACACTGAAAATCAGAATGGCTAGAAGACACACGCGTTAACGCACTGAGAGATTTAAAACAACGGAAGCCATGGCACGGGACCCAGGCAGCGCAAGGCAACAAAAAACCTTCACACTTTTATATATATATAAATGTACAAGCAGCAGAACCCTGGGGTGCTTGTGTTCTTGGCTCTGTGTTTGTGCATCCAACGTGTGAGTGTATTTTTATAGATGGAGTGTGTGTGTGTGTGTGTGTGTGTGTGTGTGTGTGTGTGTGTGTGTGTGTGTGTGTGTGTGTGTGTGTGTGTGTGTGTGTGTGTGTGTGTGTGTGAATTTTAGAGTGAGAGCGATTGCACCAGCTCGACAGGTCCTGGCAAATTAGAGCTCATATCCTGATTGAAGCCTTTGTATTTTTTGAAAGCCACGGGACCGGCAGTCTCTATCGCTCTTCTTCTACCTCTGTCTCTTGTTGTCTGTTCTCCCCCCCACCACCACCACCACCTTTTATTTACAGCTCCATCGCGGCGCTGACATAATGAGGACACGAGTTCCAAATGAGATGAAATGAGGTAAAACAAGGCTCCTGTCAGCATCGTTTTCTGGACAGCTTCGAAAAGCGGCCCGGCGCCGCTTCCTTAACTGGGCCATTAACTTCCAAAAAGGAAGCCTTCAAAGTCCTGCTTTGACTGAGCAAACAGTCCAACAGGATGCTGGTGGTGTGCAGCTGAGTGAGATGTGGCTTTGATGGGAGGCTGCAGAGATGGGAGTCAGAGAAAATTAGCATCAGAAAGAATTGGGTGACAGGACTTCACTGTACTATTTTTACTCTGGTTCATATGGAGCAGTGAAACAATCTATTCCTGCATCAGTGATGTCATTAAAGCATGCATATATGAAAAGTCTCCATTCTGAATATCAGATTGGAAGATCAATTACACATAATGTTAATTAATTCATTGATTATGTTTATAAAATAGTGAAAAAATGCATTTTAAAAGTTGTCAAAGTCCAGGTTGATGTATGCTGTTTGTAGTCCATAACATTGATTTCACATAGATAAATCAGCATATCGTCCAGGTGAACCCAGATCATTTTGCTCGCTGTAAAGTCTTAAATGTGCCAAAACAAATTTTAGAGCAAAAAAACCCCAATTTGCTTTGTAAAGATCTCTCTGTTGCACCCTACTGGCATCCGAAGGTTACCACTGATAACGCCATCTACATGGAACAATTAATCAATTATCAAACTTGTTATTAAATAAAATTCTGCTAATCAACTTATATCATCAGCAGTAATGGATAAGCACACTACCTTATGAATGTTATTTCTCTAATAATCTTTATTAGTCCCACAATGGGGAACCTGCATTTGACCCATCCCGATTAGTGTAAATATTTGCCAAATTTAGACAGCTGAGAAAAAGGTTCATTGAGTTAGTCACCTCATGTGCCACAGCCACCCCAATTTCTCTGATAATCTACTGTATGTACCTTTAATCGTGCAGATAATGAGAAAAAATTGAGTTTTCCTGAGGGTCAGATTGCAGATCTAGCCATAGTGCTTTTGGAAAAACTACCGCTCTTGTCCACAGGGGGCGCCAAAACAGCCAAAATGAAAGTTTTTCGTGTCGTGACTTTAATTGGCGAAATAATTTGAATTTAACCCAATCAGGATCAGTCATTGTAAGAGTTGTATCATAATTTGTAATCTTAAATGTATGATATAATCCCCTGAAGCTAATTCATCTCATGAAATGCTACTCCAATTTTGAAATAAAAAATACGAATATCATGGCTGAAGCTAGTATTGTATTTAAAGTATGTTATGAATAGCTTTTTAAAGTAATGAGTCAAGTGCTGGCAGTGAGTTGGCTGGTATACGATTATATTAAGGTCAAAGTTAACTTTGGAGCCTCACTATGACCTTTCAATACCTGTATGTGTGTGCGCATGTTCAAACCTTTTTAAATGTGTGGTTCAAGTGTGTTCATTGTCTTTTGTGTGTGTGTGTCTGTGTGAGTTTGTGCATGCACGCCCCCCTGTGATGCAGTCATAAGTCCAGTCATGGTGTAGTGTGTTAAATATTGATGCTGAGCAGTGCCTGACCGGTCCCAGGGGAGGGCGGTGTAAAGGTTGTGGCTCTAACAGCAGGCTCCAGGGAGCCGCATTATATATCCCTCACTTTCCTCCCCCCAGGGCCACATTTCCTCTCTTTTTCTCCCTCCCCCCGGCCCCTGTAGACTCACAGCAGCAGTAAATGCAACTTATATTTCATTTTATATTTTAAGCCGCGAGATATGCTCCGCCAAATCTGCGGGGCTGCCACACAGCTCTGTCCATTTATCTCGCACAGTAGCAGCATGTTGTGTTGACACCAAAGGAAAGCCAGATAGACCGCCGCGGCTTTTCCTGATGCACATTTTCCTCTCCACTGGAAGAGAGGGATAGTGGTTGGAGGCAAGTGTAGGCTAGACTTCTGACATGGAGGCAGTTATTTTTTTATCAAACTAGTGATGCAAAGCTCAGTCAAAAGGGCAGCTCACATTGTTTCTCTGTTATTCTCACATGGTAGGCATGTCAGCAAATTGTTTGGGAGGGGAGAGTATAACAAGGCACAAATACGCAGCCAATATTTTATAACTTTATAATAAAAAAGCTAAAATAATCGACATATTTACTGCACAGTAAGGTCACTGTTTTATTCCTTTCACCGATCAGGAACAATGATATAGTCATAAATACATGTAAAAAAAAGAAGATTTAATAAAAAACTCAGGACACTGTCAATTCATTCTGACCAAATCACACCAACACAGCCATAAAGAAGATTAGCATTGTTTTTAAATGTTAAATTCTGAGTAATTATGATACCAAATGTAATTGTTGCTTATCGTGAATATTTAAAATTGTGGGGAAATTCTTGAGATTTGAAGGCCTTCAAAGCAGCCAAAAAAAAAAATGATTCTGATCAACAGCATCATGTTGGAAACCTGGAATTGAGCAGTATGATATACTTCACCAGTGTATGTCACGATGTCAGCATCAGTGTGATAGTCCACATCCAGCAAATCTTTTGACACATTTGTTTTGATAACATTAAGTTATTCAGTTGCTTTAAAATGTAAATAAAAGTCGATGTAAATCTGACTCAAACAAGCTTTGAGCTCAAAGCTGTATTTGGGGTAAGCACTCGAGCGTACATTCACTGCACTGGGCCTCGGTTTAATTTAATTTAATTCAATTCATCTGCGTTGTACTTTGCCTCTGGTCTTTTCCCTTTATGTTTGAATAATAACCGTTCAGCTGTTGGATTTTGCTCCCAATGCCTTTCCTATGAGGAACGAATTTCTGCAAACTCATGATGTAAAAATCCTTGATCATATCCAGTGCTGTACACTGCGGACTTGAAGAAGCAAACTGAGGTCAGCCAGGGTTTGAAATG
This sequence comes from Anoplopoma fimbria, assembly GCF_027596085.1. NCBI lineage: Eukaryota > Metazoa > Chordata > Actinopteri > Perciformes > Anoplopomatidae > Anoplopoma > Anoplopoma fimbria. The sequence goes on along the minus strand of NC_072471.1, from coordinate 3,077,482 downwards.
TATTAATTCTCCTTTTATCAAGCTTTGTCACGGTTCCTCTTGAAGTGCTCTAGTGAAGCCGTGGATGTTAACAGGTTTCAGTTTGATTTTGGAAATAATAACAGCTGAACATTTCAACCCTTGTCAGCATCCAACATTGTGAAGCTACTGACAGAGACACAAATGTTATCTTACTGGCCAGCTTATAAATAAATACCATGGAACAGTGCATCTTTGGCGTTTGAAGTGGTTTAGTACATACTGTTGCTTTTATCAACTATGTTTGTCCGAAGGTTTTCTTTTTTAATTAACTGATTTGATTGATCCATTTTGATCTGATCCAAAACAAGTTTGTATTTTTTCATCAATTATTATTTATTTCTTAGGTTTCAATGGTGAGCTTTGCTATCCTGCCTCAGAGGACTTTCAAAGTCAAAGAATCTCAGGGAAAAACAAACTCTTCCAGATTTGGGGGGATTTTTTAAGAATTTACTCTGTCGTTCTACTTAATTCCCCCAAATCCCCCCAAAGTCTGGAGGAGGCCTCTCTGTGTTGGGTTTGCATGTTCTCTCCATGTTCTCTCCATGTTTGGTTTGGATGTTCAAGGTCCCAAGAGGATGATCTTGACCGTGGATGAGGTGCTGGTCAATGGTGGAAACCTTGACCTTCTGTTTTGGTGCCAACATCTCAAAAACTAATGGCTGGGTTTCCATGACAGCTGATTTGCATATTGAGGCTTAACTTAAACTTTCCCGCAAACTTAACCAAGATATCAAATCGTTTGTACGAGAATGCATTTCTACAATGAAACACATTGGGAATGATGGCTTCAAATGTTTATTGACGACTCCATGACCTTTCCTTTATATCCACTATCACATTAAATTTACTGGAAGATGCCATTAAACCTGCTTAGTTTATTCATTCTCCCTGTTTGATTTTACCAACCCCATGGCTGTTCCTATAGCAACACCTTCAAACACACTAAATGTTTAGCCTCGTGTTAAAGCTCTAGGTTTATTAAATTTGTAGGTATGTAGTTTGGAAAAGCGTCAAATACAAGTGAGCAAAAACATTGTGTTACAGTGATTTTGCCTTCAGCTTTGCATTAAAATAAACCTGCATCTTCGTATACTTTCTTTAACCTCTGTCAGATGAATTGGAGTTCTAGCTCTTCTCTTGTTTCTCGAGGTCATGATGGTAGATTCCAGACAGGTGAGAGACTTCCCTCAACAGCTTCGGCCAAATTATGGATCTTGTCGTCCGTCACAACACGGATAGTGAGAGTCTCCGTATTCACATTACAAATGGCTAAATGTGATATATGCCCTCCAGGGCTGTGTTACAGCCAGATGTTCATTTCCTCTCTCCCTCTCTCACACCGTTCGCCTCCACCTTTCCTCCGGCTCCCATTTCTCCTTCTCCCTGTTGTCGGTCCAGATGTCCACCTCTCCAGGGTCGTCCTCTCTGTTCGCTTGAGGCAGCTTGTGATTCCTTCCCAACAGCTGGACAACACGACCCAGGTGTGCGAGGGTGTGCGCTGGAGTTGTCTTGTTCAGACCTTGTTGAATATTTTGTTTTTAATGCAGTTACATTGTATCCAGTTAGATGCTTTCCTTGGTAAACTGAAGTCCTTCTTATTTGCAATATATAGTTACTGCCAATCTGACATTTAAGTCACATTAAAGACATCATCTTTGTGTCTGTTAAGCACAAAATAGATTTTTTTTCCCCCCATTATATACCATACTCACCACCTGTAGGTGTGAAGTGGCTGGTTATTTTTCTCACTCAGAGAAAACAGCAGCTTGAATTCATGTCAGTGCCAGCGTAATCTAATAGTTACAAGGTTTTACAGCAGAGAGAAAGTAACAAAACATCCATGGAAACTTTTCAGACCACTTCTGTAACATCATTTTCTTCGACACACTCTCCATCTGTGCTGTATAATCAGTTGACCTATGTTCCATTGAAATATGTCTAAAGCTTCCCTCAGCCTCAATCCAAAGCCTCATTTATGATGATGTAATGCTTTCTGGTCAAAGAGTGCTCCTTAAGATTTTTTCTGTTTCATCTATGTATGCTAGACCTTGGCTACATTATCAGCAAATGCAGACCACTTTTGTGTACTGTAACCATATTTTAGTTTTTACTGTTAATACCAGTAAAATATCATTAGTTTTTATTAACATTGGAAATACTGAAAAACAGCCAAGCGTCTTAGTTCACAGAGTTAATTGCAGGTTCATAATTAAATCTTCAGGAATTAATATTCATGATATCATTTTGGAGTGATAATATGTTGCAATTAATAATGTATGTTTAAAAAAAACATAGACTTTCCTTATGGCTACTGTTAACCACGTTGTTGGTGAACATATCTGTAATTTTGCAGCATTGTGCTGCATTTTCCTGCAGAACTTTTTGCCTTATGCGCTCCCGATAAGCTCCACTTGTTGTCTATATATCTTCTCTCCTCTTTTACCTGCACCGCCTAGTTTTATTTCGCCGTGCTCGGCCACGCGTCCACAACACTCTGAATGAACATTCGGCAGTTGAAAGTTCTTAGTGTCTGAAGCTGCCTTGTGTCCTTTTTACTTTAGTTTAACCTATTGTCACAGTTCTACTTCCATACACTCCTGTCATTGGCTCCATACCCCCTGTCCCTCTGTCCCTCTGTCTCTCAGTTCACTGCAGCCACAGCCCAGCCCCTCTCTCTCCTGTCACTCCACATCTCCCTCACCTAATCAGCCTTACTCAGTGCACCTGTCTGCCACACCCACCTCATCAGCACAATCCCTCTCACCTGCTCACTCTGCTGCACCTGCTCCCTCCAGTATGTAAACCCCAGTCAGTCACACACTCGCTGCCAGATCTACGCTGCATTCATGCCAGACCTTCCAGCAATTTCCCTTGGACTGACGTCTGGTTGCCGACCCTGCCTGTCTGGACTTCCCTGCCTTGCCTGTGCCCCGGTCAACGACTCAGCCTTCTGTCCCCGACCACCAGTATAGCCTCCGCTTCCTCTGCTTTCCGTCTGCCTGATCCCCTGCCTGTTTCCCTGACTGCTTGGGGCGCTCCTGAGAGGAATTCACGACGTGAGTCTGACCCTGCCTGTTTGTCTGCTGGATGTCCCGCTTTCAATAAAGCTGCTGCATTATACTCCGTGTCCTGTCGCACTGCTTTTGGGTTCACACCCTTGACACCTATTACATCTTGTGTTTTTAACACTGGCCTGGCACTCCAGGAAAATCCGCTGGCCAGGCCACCTGGAGTTCTCCCAGTGCTCCCAATGGCCAGTTCAGAACCAACCCTTGGCAGCAAACGTTCTGAGTTTCTGGTTGTTGATGCGAGTGTCCACTTAAAAAAACGTGACCTGATTTAAAAACCTGGCAGAAACAGCTGATGGTGAACTCAGCTTTGAGATGCTTCCTCTCCCAAACAGCCTCAAAGAAACTCGCATTTATGTAATTTATGAACAAGTAAAATTATAGCAGGTCTCAGTTTTTGCATCTTCCAAACAAAACAATTCATATGTTACAATTGATCCAGAACTCCGGTGCACGAGTTCCAACCAGGACAACAAAAAAAAGTGTGTGTAAGAAAATAAAGCACATTTTATGAAGACTACACAATTTTCTCACACACCCTCTACTTGGTCTTGTATCATGAAAAAAAAAAAAAAAGCACTTGAAATGTTTTGCCATTTTTTTAATTTTAACCAAATAAAAAGAAAGCAGTGTATTGAATGGCACTAGCTAAAATGTTAGCTTCTTTAAAATTAGCTGGACTTTGTGACTTACTTTTTACTACTTTACTTGAGTAAAAGTAGTGGAATATGTTATTATAAGGCTGAGTGTTTCATCAAGTGATTCATAAAAACACTCTTTATAGCGACGGGTGTTTAGTTTAACTAATTCCTACTTAAACTAGCTATCCTTGCTTGTACTTAATAAGCTTGTGGATCAGAAATGTCTTTCATGAATTATTGAGTTATTAATCTATATGCAGGAGCTTGTTTGTATATACTCCAAAACACTGTGAATCTCTCACTTGGGTTTAACTAAACCAAAGGGATTATATCTGTGTTTTGATAAACTGCTCTGAAGAAAGTACAAAAAATCCAACCAGATGATTTTTATTTATACCAGGATTTGTGTTCGATCACTAACTGAAGGTTGCAGTTTTCCCGCCTTTTTCCGTTGAGCGCCACATGGCCAGTGGTGTCCATCTTTTGCTCGAATGTTTGTGAGAGATGGAGGGAAAGACAAACGGAGAACGAGACGGGAGACGGAGTGTGCATCGCCGTCAATACAGCCGAAAGAATTGCGTTTAAGCTGCTCCTGCAACCTGGCCTCCTCGTCTTCATCCCTCCCCTCCCATCTACTTCTCACTCTTTCAGTTTCTCTCCATCACACACACATAAACACACACTCAGGGTACGAGACTGTGTGCTGCCCGCCGTGTCTTTGTGTCTGTGTGTAGATGGTGTGTAGGAGGTGTTTTGGCAGACTCTGGTAGTAGAGTATAATAACAAAAACTGTCCGGTTGGTGTTCGCTCACATATCCCAGTACGTCCTCCGCCCTGTTCTACCCCCACCCACCCATCCTTCTCCTCTTCCTCCGCACTCTTATTTCTCTCTCTGCCATCTTTTTTTTTTTTTTTTTTTTTCGCAGCACAGATGAAACTCTCTCCCTCACACCAACTCCTACGCTCTCTTTACTCCCCTCTCACACTGGTTTTTTTTTTTTTTTTTTTTTTAATCATTTGCCTATCTAATTCTCTGGAATACATTTCCCTCTGTTTCTCCGTGGTACTGTGCATTGGAGACGCTCAGGCAGCGCTTGCACTTTAATTTTGTCCAAATCACATTTGTGCCTCTCGCTCTGCATGTGTACTCCGATAATGTGTGCTTTCGTAATTCCATCCAGTCAGCACCAAATGTCCTAACGAGGTTAGGAAGACGAGTTGGGGAATGTGAGGACATATTTTGGCTGCTGCTCATAAGCTGGTTTAGAAATGACCTGATTTAAGTCCTTTTTGATTTTGAGTGCGTCGTAACCGGTACTCATGTTTAATTTTCTCAAAACACAGCTTGACCTTTTGAACAAAGTCGGACTACGTATTAATAAGTAAAGCTATATACATATCTGATGGTATGAAGAAAACTATATTGTCTTGTATAATATACTTGGAGAGATGATGGATCTGTTCATGCAGGAAGCTGTGAACAGTATTTGAACAAAATGTCCTCATATTCAGATCTCGAGCATAAACAGAGAAATCAGCCAAACATGGTTTTCTAGATTGAAGCGACAGTCTGGTCTTGATGCACAACGTCATATATGTATAAATCAAGTGCATTTTTACAACCTCACTTACAAGATTCTTCTAAAATGTAGATTTTCAAACCCATTTATATGCATTAAGTTCTTGAGAAAGTAAATTATCCAGTTTTTATCTGTTATGGCTAGGCAACATATCGACTTTATATCAATATCGTAATATGAGACAAAACATTACCAGCCTCTGGATATGGTTGTATGATATATGTTGTCTTTTCCTGGTTTACAGGCTGCATTGCAGTACATTTATTGTATTTATGTGTATACAAGTACAGAATACATGGTATTCTTTAAGCACCACATTTAAACTGTCAAAAACAAGCGTTGTGTTATAACAGTAGCCATTATGAAATAACTAAAACTGTATAGGAATTGTGGTTAAAAGAATAAGGCTCAGACTTGACTGTGTGGTTTGGTTGGAGCCACAGGAACTCTTTCTGTCTGACTGGAATTGTCAATCTGCCTGCATTTGCCTCTCTGCTGGAGAGTGATCCCACTGTGGTTTGATAAAACACTCAGCAGTACCTGTTCAGGTAACTCGTAGCAGGAATGAGTCGGATAAATGGTGCTGATTTATCCAGCCGAATACCTCCATGAAGGCTGTGAAGGATCACAATAAATAATAATGACACTTTTTGAACAGCAGATACGTTGGTCCGCATCAAAATACCAGAACTGATACATAATCGATGGATACATGTGAGGAGAGAACAGAAGCCCTGAGAGGAAAATGAGGAAAAAAAACACTTTGACAATTTCCAAATCTGATATAAACTACTTTCCCTTCTATTTATGACTTAAGAGCAGGTTCCTTTATTTTTTTTTTCATGTGTGAAAGAAAAATGTTTTACTATTTCCAAAAAAAATATTGTTGAAATTTGTGAAAACAGGTGAAACATAAGTTTTAAATATGTTTTATTTTTGTTGTTTGTTGTTCATGCCAGTAGAGGCATTCATTTTTTCTTCCTGGTGAGTTTAAATTAACAGAACTTCCTAATACAAATAGTACAATACAATAGTAGTACAATATTACCTGATAGACTATATTCCTGACAGAATATCAATTTATCTGCCCATCAAAATAAAGGAATTTAGAAATATTATCATGGCAAAGATCAGACTATTTTGATATTGTAGCTCCCATATGTGAGAGAATGATGAAGACATTCAAAAATTCCATATCTTGCAGTGATAAGAAGTATAAATATGCACTCTAAACAGAAGTTTATAAGTCCATGGCCATCTCATTTGAAATGTATAAATGCAGTGGCAATGCACTGTAGTTAAAATAAAGTTTTTATTTGTAATATTTCATACACCAGTAAAATATGTGTTTGATCTTCAGAGGTTCAGAAGGTTTCTTTGATTCCTTTTTTGCTGGCAGAACTACTCTCACTCACATGAGTGTCCAGCCTGCCATCACTTCTCTTACTGACCTTTCTCACCATCATACTCAGAGACATATACTCGGAGAGTCACAGAGGAGTTCGAAAAATTGAACAAGACCCAGTCGACAGTCCTTCCAAGTAATGTTCAACCTGTGAAATGAGCTTGAACCATATATTCGTCCGAGAGGGTTTGTGATTCAAAGGAGTAGATGTGTCTGCCGCATTAAAATCAAGATAATCAACTTGATAGACGTACTTGATGCTGGATACAGTACCTGATTTACATGATGGAGAGATTGATTATCACTGAACTTTATTCATCAGGAAGTAAAATATGCGCACACACTTTCAGAGAGGTGTTTCAGCTAAACTCTTGTCCCAGCTCACTTTTCTCGTCCGATGCAGTTTGGTTTTCGTGAATCAACTAAAGTACACCTCTGACCCTTTCTTTGAAGATGAAATGTTGATATGGAACCTTTTAGAACTTCTGTAATTTAGCAGATTTATATATTTTTTTCACTTTAAACGGCATTCGAGTCCCGGAATGTCAAGGATACGAGTCAATTCTTTTTTTTACATTACATTATTACATTACAGTCATTTAGCAGACGCTTTTATCCAAAGCGACTTACAGTCAGTAGTATATTACATATCATTCACCCATTCACACACTGATGACAGGCTACCATGCAAGGTGCCACCATCAGACTCTAACATTCATTCACATCCAGTCCACACCGATGGCAAGCCTTCAGGAGCAACTTGGGGTTAAGTGTCTTGCCCAAGGACACATCGACTGCTGAAGCCAGGTATCGAACCACTGACCCTCTGATTGGAGAACTACCTTGCTCTCCACTACGCCACAGCCGCCCAATTTTTCAATTTTAATATTTTGAAATTAGGAGTTATACAACAGGTGAGAGTAGAATCAGCTATATATTGATACCATCCAATGGAAATGTCTCTTTGGGTCAACCTGATATATATATCAGACCCAAATATGACCAAATATGACCCAAATATATATATATATATATATATATATACTTACTTTTGTTTTGCTTTGCTTTTGTCTTAGGAACTGAGAGGAGTTGGTAATAGGCCCTTAGAAATATAGTAATATTTTACGCCCTCATCTAAATGCGTTTAAAGGAATGTATATTACTCTCACCAGGGAAGCTGTGGTTTTGGTCCCATTTGTTGATTGTTTTTACAAGGATAATTTAAAATCTACGTTTGAGATTTCCATAATGTTCGTTGGAAAGTCAAGCTGTGAAACAGGCAGTTGGTTTTGGATTTTCTTTTTCAGATCGGATGTGCCCATGTATGATAGTGATGTATATGATGTATAGTGATATTTATTACGACATTAGTTGGAACAAAGGATTTCATTGGTCAAAAATTTATATCCACATATTGAAATCCGCCGAAATCTTGCTCCGTAGCTTGCTCCCACATAAATGTCCTGCATGGGTGTGCAAACATTCATGAGGATCCACAAACTCAGTTTTTACAAAATCTTTACTTGGTGTGAAACTGCTTTTAGGCAGGTCCGCATCCAGAATCAGTTTAACAGAAACTCTTGACTGGTTTGCCTGTTAGCTGAGTGGATGGAGTCCACAACTGCAATGGGAATGGTTTGAATCCATCTTGGGGGTTTTATCTGAAATTTCCTGTCTTACCCATCTCTCTCTCTCTCTCCTATTTTCCTCTCCACCTTCATACTATTTGTTTGAATTACTTGGAAAAACACAATATTTTCTGCTATTAAAATAACCAATTCAGGGGATGGTTCCACCTCCTGAATGCTTTCATTCAAAGCATCTTTGTCCACATGAAAGGCTCGTCTGTGTGCAATATGCACCAGAGAGACAGACACAGAGAGAAAGAAGACTAAACAGAAATTTGTGTAATGTGCAGTCTGTTGTGGAAAGGTCATTGTTTTGTCATTTTTCCATATGCAGGCAAACAGTCACTGCAGTTCCCCTTTGTAATTAGAGGCCTGCATGGCTGTTCTGAGACCAGTGTGTCTATTCCCAAAACAGATGTGAGCCCTTTAACCTCAATCAGTAATTTCCTGTAATACCAGCGGCTTAAACAGTCGCTCTACAGAGTCCGCACGCTGTTTCTTTTTTAAACATTCATTAAAAAATGGTCTGATTGTTTGAGGAAATGTTTTGGTTTATGTTGAACAAAAAAAATGAGTTTTAAAGGAGATAATGGCCCCGTGGTTAATGGCTTCCTTTTTGTTGAATTTCATCATTGTTGCTTTACTTGTTACCAGTAGAGTGGCATAATTTCGGTTTATTTTATGATTTTTTTATTTTTTTCCCCGCGCACGCATACTCACACAGTCAGAAGAACAGAGTGATAATAGAATCATTGATGAATGAGCTGAATGCAGTTAGGGAAGCATGAAAGAGAGAGAAGGGGCGTGTTGAGATTAACGTAGCACAAAGCAAATTGGGTTTGCCATTATTACACAATTCAGACTGCAGAAAGCCCCTAACCATGAGAGACAAATGAGGCCTGAGATTCATAAAAGCTCCATTAACGGGAGCAAAGGGAGTGAGGGCAGACCATCAATGGGTCCGTTTAATACCAAACATTTATAGATCAGTGTCTATGGCCTGTGGCGTGTAATGACTGGACTGCTGGGCTCCTGCTTTTCCAGAGAACATCCAGACCGCTAAATTAGGATCAAAATAGATTCTTTGAAAGCTTCCCTTCTCAAAACGGTTCACTTAGTCTCGATCGCCTGACCGTGATCCTTGAGATAGCGCCAACCTGCTATTCATTAACTTTTTCATTCCCTGCTTAGAAACAACCAATAGCTTCCTCCAGCCTGTTTTTTTATTTATTTGCCTGTTTGTTTTCTTAATTAAACTAAATCCAGATCCTCCTCACCTCCCGCAGTTGGTTCTATAAATTCCGTCATCCTCACAAATCTCATGCCGTATTTTTTTTTTGCTGTTCACTCCAATGTTGGCATTAGCAGGTGCGTCTGGAGATCAATGGAGTTGTCACCGACTCCATAAAGCCATCACCATAACCATAACGCAGCCGCTATCATACGCCGCTTAACTGACTGAGAACACATCATCGCCCATTCAGGCTAATGTGCTAATACGTCTCGGCGCTAATGTCAACGCGGCGATGGGACTCTGTGGATGAGGCCCCCAGCGCAAACCAGATTATCCGGCCGTCTGACTGTCTCTCAAATAGCCGGAGTAGGGGGAAATAGAGTGTCTCATTATCGTCATCTGCAGACGGCTCTCCAACTAATCTAGGGAAAAAATGACGCCATCAGGGTCTGTGAATATTTGCTTAGCAGGCAGGACGGCGCGGAGGGCGGCCTCGCATACCGGCGGCAGATTGGCAGACGCAAGACGCAAACACTCATCACAAGTAGTGTCAGTGCTCGACGCGAGGGCATCCGTCAGCGGTGTATGGATACAGATGGTGGGTCAAGTTTCAAATTGAGTGAGGAGAGAGGGAGCAATGAGCCGATTGGGGGATAGAGGGTTTCTGGGATTGTTTATTGCTGAGCGGTAATTGGATAAACCTGGCGTCTAACCTCTTTAGGCCTGTCACATTGCCTCATCCTCACGAGGCCAATCTCAGATGCCCTGATTGAGTTTACGCTCAATTGAAACTTATCAGCTTTCTTTTTTTTTTTTTCTTCTTCCCCTTCTCTTGTTATAGGACTGCCTCAACAAAAAGGCGTTTGCATCGACTTCTCTTTTGTTCGTACAAAGTCGGATTGGATTGCAGAAAGTAGCGTTTTCATTTGGGTTTATATCATTACTGAGGTTGTTAATATACTTTTTTTTTTTTTTTTTTTTTTTTTTTTTTTTTTAGCTGTACTGTGAGTAGGTATTCTTCATGTCAGCTGAGCTTCACTTCACATTTTCACTCTTCAATCCGACATAAAATTGCCCCAGGAACGTCTCTGCACCAGTATTACACTCTGCCAACAAGTGCATTGCTATGTTCGACTGCCGCGAGCACATATGTAAAATCTACAGTAATTGCCGTGAGCGAACATATGCTAGAGTCAGTCATGATGAAGAGTGGTATTTATTAAAGAAATGGAGAGAGAAAAAAAACTATCTTTCTCTTATATGCTACACAATTGCTCCATTTAAGTCACATCAATTACAGTAAGTGAAAAAGTGTTGGAAAACCACAGTGAAGCCACACACTTATTCAAGATAGTATAAGCTAACACACCAGTTTGTTATTTCTGTAGATGCTTGATCAAATGTGTCCCCTTTTAACAGAAATCTCTCTCACCAAAAAACAAGAGATAAAATCATTTGTTATGCTAAATGGAGATGAAATGTGTTTCAATTCAGCTATCTGTCTTGATTTTATGCATTTGTTGCAACAGGTGGGCCTGTGCAGGTGTTGGATCAGGCAACATGCAATAAATTCCCTTGAATGTCATTTTTGGAGGCAATTGGTTCTCCTAACTTCTATCATTACAATCAATCACAAAATAAAAAGACTACAAATCATAACCTCAATCCAAAAAGGAATGGAACTGGAACTGATGAGTCCAGAAAAGGACCCTTAGTCATAGAAGTTTCAAACTATGGACATTGTAGGTAGTTACAGTTTTGGAAAGTGTCGGCTTTACGATTGTTACATGGATAATGTCTTTTCACAATTAACTTCAAAAGTAGGACTACTTAGTTAGGTTTAAGAAACAAAACTGCATATGTTACATGAAATAACTATCCTTTTACATAGGTATGCAGCGTCAGTTATGTACGTCTGTTAAGTAACAAAAGTAAGGAAAAATAACTCAAAGTTGATTTTGTTTCACACAGAACTCGAACACAGTCAGTCTCCTGGGTGAAAGTCCAGTGTTTGTCTGACCCAACAGTCCGCCCCGACCTCTTTCCCTTTTTACTATTTCACTTACTCTGGCCCTCTAATAATGACACAAACTGGTTTAAATTGGGTTTGAAAGCCCGATTGACCTCACACATACGCAGAAAGGTGAATCAAGACGTCTGTATTTGACGAGTTAGGAGTGAAAACATGTCGTCTAAAAATATCTAAGAATTTCTTTTAACTGTCCTGTCAGATCCAATTAAAACTTTTCCAAGACCGGATACCTTTCTAGACCTACCTTGACTGTTTTATGAGCAGAAAGGGTTTGCATATTTGGGATATTATTGGAAAAAGAAAAGAAACACAAACTTTTATGTTCATGAGATTTGGGAAGCAAAAAAGAAGAAAGTAATCCCAGTGATTCATCTTAGATTCAATCAATTTATATTCATATAATGAAAATTTACTAAATGTAGCTAACGCATTGTTTCCTAATTGTATTGCCTTTAAACTGCACAATATACAGGTAGTGAGTTACCTCAAAACTTTACTTACAGGAAATCAATAAATGGGATAAGAAAATTGACATTCCATAAAAAATAGGACAAAGCACAAAGCTGATACTTAATGCTATTCTATCAAATGTTTAAACAAAATGCAAGGCACAAACGAAACCACGCCTGTTTGCCCCCAAAATATATCTGATCAGACACGAGTCTCTTTGTAGTGAACCTCGGACCTGACTGTGTAGACCTGAACCCTGGTTTGGGTCAGGTTTTGTCCCTAGGTTTTTACCGGTTCATGTTAAGATCCCATGCACACACACCTCACCTACACCCAGTTTTTCCCTTCTGACTAGCTCTGGCACACACTGCACACACACACACACACACACACACACACACACACACACACACACACACACACACACACACACACACACACACACACACACACACCCTCCAGTGTAGTCAGTTCTTTCAGGTCCGTCCATTCACCGCTCCTCTCAGACTGATTCGTGCCCCCTCTACCATCCTCCCTTCATGAGTTACTTTCCAGAACCAAGGTGCTCTTTACATTTGAAAGACCGATTTCTTCTATTGGATTAATTTATCAAAGTTGCCCCGGAGCTCACTGACCACTGCGGCAGGAGCAGACTGGAAGCCGACATGAATGGAGGGGAGAGCATGAAAGCCAGTATCACTAACTTTCTGCCTTTTTTCTGTGGACATTTCACTCAGAGCCATGATTCTGATTTACTGTAATCCAAAGAGCTGGCCCATGTAATGATGTTTTAACCATTTGACCTGCTAATTTATGTATTTTTCCTGCTAACTTTTCTTTTTTTTAATCACTCCAATCATGTTCCCCAGAGGATGAACCATTTCAACCATTGCACACCTCATGAACTCATAATTAGATTGCAATAAATCTTTTGATTTCAGTGACTCTTTGGCTTTATTTGACTGCCAGTTACAGGAGAAACGTAATCTAAGCCCTTTCACTGAAACCCTTGGAAGAAGGGACACATATTACGTTTTTTTTCAATCGGAGCAACATATTTGTGCAGCGGATTTTTTGACGCTTATTTGGTTTACAACAAGACATAAATGAACAGCTGACAGAGGGACATAAACAGGGATTAAAATCTATTTTTCATTCTTTTGGACCTTGATTACTAACTATTGGTATGGCGGTATTGTTGCATGTGGTTTGACATTTTTTGATTTCTGCAAAACAAAACCAAATGAGGCACCAATGGCCAGATCTCATAAAGCTTCTAGAGAGCAGTTTGTTTCTTTTTTTCTGACCATAATTAGTTTTTCAGTGGTCTGAATTTTCACGAGCACCACTTCCAATCCACTCGTACATTGTAATTCTTTGTTTCATTCTTCAAGTCATTGTAATGTAAGAAGACAAAGTTCTAGCTGGATCCAAACATCGGTTCTGTGGTTTACCCTCAGTTTACTGTGTTGTGCCAGCCTTTCCATGAGTAATTACCGACTAACAGATGTCATCTGTCTTGTACCCATAAACCCTTGGGTTTTGCAATCATTGCCTGTAATTTGTTTCAAATATGCTTTCACTATTAATGATCCAGACAAAACAGTTTTATTGGAAGGAGACAGTTAAATGTTTATTACAATCACATTTAATCTGAAACATTGGATTAAACTAAAATCTTTAGAGTATTAAACACTCAAATGCATCTTTGCACCATGGATGTTGGTGGCTGTTGTTGGCTTTGATTTACGTTTGGAGAAGAAAGCATTAAAACATGTAGAGAAACCATGCTTTCTGCAAAAATGATCTGGAAATGGTCTTTTTTTACTAAAATATCGTTTAATACACTACCTTCTTCTCAATCCTCATGCATGACTTGTTAAGCTCATAAATAAACGGTTAAGGCCTTTACACAGCAGGGTTTGTAGAATAAATGACCCAAAAATGCAAAATACTCTGCGAAAATGATATGTCTAGTGCTTTTATTGTGAAAGTTAACAGTGGAAGGAGTGAATCTGGTCTATGCTGCCTTTTGTCATGGTTGATAGGAGTTTAATAAAGTTTGCCGTCTTGATTTGGACTTCAAAGCTGTTTTCCTGATTTCCTAAATAAAGGTGCAAATTGAACTCATTCTGCACAAAGTGATTGATTGATGCTTTAAACTGTGTTGATGACAAGTCTTATTCTTATTTTTTCACACCTATCTTTGAAGATTTTATTACCTTATAACTTATTGTTTGCATTCAGAAGATATAAATGAATATTTTGAACTTGCTCATTGGTGATAAGAGCTTGCCGGTGATCAGAACGAAGTCTTAAATGTGAAATATAAACCCACGTTAATGTAAGTTAAGCGTCAACAGAGGATTCATGATACATCTCAATTGAAATCTACCCACACACTATAATTCAGTCAGTATTCAAATTTTCCAATATTCCGTGCTCTCATTGCTTTGATGACTACGTTAACTTGTTCGCCCCTCGTCTCCAGTGCAGATTAAGTTGTAATTGTTTTTTTTGTGTGTTTTTTGGTTTCAAGAGGCCAGTAGGGTTGATCTGGATTAAAAGACCCTGATTTTGCTCACCTGTTCCGTGAGACCTGAGATACCTCAGATTTCCCCAAAAACCCTGTTCTCTCTCTCTCTCCCTTCCTGTCTCTGTAGAGCCACTGGTTTGAGTGTGTTATCCGGGGTCGCATCCCAGTTTGTTACCAAGGGTTTGATGAGGCCCCCAGATGACCGCTCAGCCCCTATATTACCTCGGCCACTCGCCAGATTTCAAATCTAATTAGCTGAATGGCTAAATGAAAGCACACACACACACACACACACACACACACACACACACACACACACACACACACACACACACACACACACACACACACACACAATCAAATAGACTGTGATTATGCATTCAAAGCTTACATTTAAGTGAGTTGCACACGCTGACATGTCTCTAGTAGTACAAAGGAACAGTATATGTTGTACAAGATAAACATATTATGAAGAATATGGATATTACTCTTATGTTATTACCATAAACAAGCTCTAATAGTTCTCGCCGTCGCAGAATGCCCATCAATTCAAACGACGCCGACTGGAATGTGTTTGTCGTTCCTCTCAATTAACTTAAAGTCATAATTGGAAAAGGCTAAGTAGCTGTCGTCTGTCTTCAGCGTGGGCCGGGAGGCAGAAGTTCAGTCGTTGGCTTTTAAGATGTGGCCGCTCTCCGGTTGCTTTAGTGTGATTTTCAGCAGCACACGACTGTCAGAAGCAATGAATCACATTACTTAAGTCAGTCATTAAAGACGCGCTATTCCTGTTACACAAAGTACTCACATCAGCGGCTCCCCGTGACACCAAAGCAAGCTTTTAAAGCTCTCACCTATGACATCCCACTGTTTTTTCTTTTTTTTTTTTTTTTTTTCTTCCGGCAAAGAGTTTTCCGTGGTTGGTGCTTATTGCTGTGTTTTTCTGAGATCACTTGTCAATCAAACGGAGCAGACAGCACAGTGCTGGATTTGTCCTTGGATATTCTCAGTGCAAAACAAAGTAAAGTGTGAGAAACCATAAATGTGAAGCATGAGAGTTTTTTTCTGAAGTAAAGGTAACCGCTTCAGGATCAATTCACGAGACCAAAAAAAAAGGTGTTTACCAACAGCAACGGCAGTCTAAAAGCATTTATCAATTACTGTACACATACATTGACTGACAATTGACCCTTCGGTAAGCACCGCCCCCCTTGGTTACTGTCGCTAAGCTTTTGCAACATGCATATCAATATGGCGTATTCAACAATATCAGTGAGAGATATTCCAAAAGAAATACTACTGAATTTCTTGACTAATGGTTCTGAAATGTCAGAGAGAAGTAGATAGAGATTAAGAACTACAATATGCATGTAAGAACTACATTTAAGGAGACCAGGAATCAGTTAACCATCAGTAGCTAGCGTAGCAAAGAAGCTCCATCGCTAGAATTCTGTGCTAAAGTACTCTGCTAATGTTAGCTCCATGAGTTTTAACGTTGGAAAGAGCGTTTTGGAAACGTACATCTCCTTTCAACCTTTTTGGGTAACGAGTATCACTATGACACAACGTTTAACCATGACTACATGTCTACACTGTAAAAGAAAATCTGTGTAATATACGGTAAAAAACTTGCAGCCAGACCTCTACCTTAAAACGGTATGTTTTTTTTGGCAAACATAAATTTCACAGTTGAGAACTGTTTTTTGTTTACGGTAAACAGACATATCAGTGTTTACAGTAATTAGCTATAGCTCATAATCCACAAAACCATCCTGAACATGAAGAAAATCTGAAACAATTACATGTTTATGGAGCAGAGCCGAATATTTAACAAAAGTGCTGCATTTCTACACCACCTAACCTCTTAGATAAACCAAGAAACAGCCACCCACATTAGTCCAGATTGGTGAGATTGAGGGTGCTTTTAAAACCAAGAACCTGCAGAGATATTAACATAATCAATGTGTCTACAATTTTGCAGGATATACAAATATTGGTAGGGACTATTTCCTCTGTAGGAAGAACTTGCTATAAAAAGGGGGCACTTATTGTGGAAAGAGGTTGCAACTGAATCTTTTAAATATGATTTTTCAATATTGTTAGCAGCACAAACTAAACGCTATTCACCCTCCTTGTATTGCGTTGGAGGCAGAAATAGCTAGAGAACCCTTTAAAGCTGCATGAACCAACCTTGTAGATAGGTAGAACTTGAACATCCATAAATCTTGTTACAGTAGGTGACTGAACAGTGAACTCAGCAGGTGGATATTTTCTGCCCCAGACAACCAAACGAAAAGCTCCCTCGCTGTCATATTCCAGACGCCTCTGCACAAAGTCACCCTGCAGACGGCAGTGATCTCAGCATTGTGGTCAGTTGTACATGCAGTACCACAAGGTGACTAATAAGGAGGAAACAGACTGACGCAAGAAGTCCACATATCTTGCCCCCATGCTGCTTCTTCCACATGCCCTCCCCTGCCATGTCTCCCTGCACCCACTCTCTGCTGTAATGAGGGTCCCCGGGGTGCTGGGAGAAATCTGCCCCCTTATTGTCAAGATGTGAACTAAAGGTTCGCATCTTGTTTGTCTGCCAGTTAGCAGAATGTTCCAGAGAGGTGATAGTGGATATCAATGAAATGAGGTGAAATGTTGGACCACGGCTAGGCCTGTGACAATAATTACTATATCGACTTAATGTATGATATCAGGACATGAACCCTTTAATTTTTACGGGATCGACTTATCGTTTATTATATGGACATGACCTCTATCATTTCTACTTTATTGACTTATCCTACAATATCTGGACATAACTTCTATAGTTTTTACGTTATTTACTGTTGCGTGTTTGTTTACATAATAATATCACCTACATTTTAGCCACCATGATGCTGGAATAAAAGGTTTAAAAGGTAGGTTTTTCCTATCATCAGAAGACTTTTGCAGAAATTCCACATTGTTGTTAACAGAGCCAGTGAGTCCATTTTACTTATTGTTTTGTTTGCATGGTTTTATTTTCTTTAGGTTTAATTTATTTAGGATATTTTTATATTTTTTTCACATTCTAATGTCTGAATATTCTAAAGAATATAAAGTTTATTGACGTTTGAAAGGGTGGACTTGCATTACTTTTATAATATCATTGTATCAGTGACATATAATGGTCTTTAAATGAAAATAATTATGTTTATTGCAATTACTTTGAGGACAGTATATCCTCCAACAAAAACAAACATGTCATTGTTAAAGGCCTTACCACAACCAAAGACACTAATTAGTTTTTACTTTTGATATGAATTAAATGGAGCCACGATGTAGCCATTTTACACTTTAAACTGAACCTTGAAGTGTAGATGCAATAGTTTTTTGCCGTTTGATACGTCAGTTTATGATGAATCTACGGTATTATTATGTGAATCTATGAGTTTTGTCCATATCAGGGCATCCTGGTTCCCCAATGGTGTGTACTGTATTTAGAATGTTGCTGTTTTGGTTTCGGTCCCTTTGTTGCATTCATACTCCTGTCTCCTCACATTCAAACACACACACACACACACACACACACACACACACACACACACACACACACACACACACACACACACACACACACACACACACACACACAAACACATCAGCTATGAGTGATCCTGATCATTTTGATGGCATTTCGCCTACAGGAACACCATCAGTGTAAATGTCACTGAAATTTAGCTCGACTCTTTCTTCTTGTTTTTTTCAAAAGTCATTGCTGCCATCGGCCAATCATCACGGTGATGATGCTGATATAGAATCCAGATGTAAACATCTCCTAGACATCACTGTATCTTTTATTTAAAACAACAAACAGACACTAATAACAATTGTGCAGACTTGTGGGAGGCATTCACTCCGACTGCTTTCTAGTGCATTACAGTGTTATGCTTTAATTGTACCTCAAACAGGGACTTCACCATAAAATGTGATTTTTCCAATGGACTGATCTTTTGTCCCTTTCTAAATGTCATCAGGGGGCCAACTACAGCTAAAAACCCACACAAAAGAATCATTGAGGCCCATTACATTACACGGAGATATACTGTGTGGGTATGTCAAGGACTCTAGCATAGCAATTACTGTTAAAAAAAATAATTGATTGCATTAACCTGCCCTTTCACCATTTTACAAGTCTGATCCATATTCCTAAGTGGCCGTGTAGTGTGGGGTTTTAACCTAAGAGAAAACGGCGTAATGATTTTGTCAGGCCGGTATTGAGCTGCTCAGTGGTGTTGGTGTTACTCATGGTGTGCCGCTTTTCAAGCGTCCACACCACAACGGAAATGTCAGTGTGTCATTTTCCATCGAGAGGGACGTCACATTTCAACGCACATTCACATAAAGCATTCACACTTTTTTTTTTTTGTTTGTTTTTTCTGTTACCACTTAGTTGGGTAGGAAAAGGTTTTCCAGATTTTTTTTTTTTTTAAGTAAGCAAAGCTCTCAATAGCGAGTTCTGAGTGCAAATAATCAATTTACTGTTTACTTTCAACCGTTTCAATGGATAGAAATGACCAAAAAAGTGGAATGACATTTTTCCAGTTTATACCAGTTCAAACTGCATAATGTCTATCTTATTAGGGCTGAGAAAACCATATGACAATATCTGATTTTTAATTTTAAGAACTGATGTTGGTCTTGCATATCATCCAAAGCAAATTTAGTAATATCTGAATTTATCTTATAGCCAAATTGTACTCCTACGTCAATCAAATACAACCAACAATGTACATTTCCATCTCATTTTAATCATATTTATTGTCATTTTGTCAATTTTTTTCAAGTAGGAAGTTTAACATTCAGACACATTAAACTTTTGTGCAAGAAAAATAGCTATCTTAACAATAAATACACCTTTCCCAGTTGAAGAAATGGATCTTTGACTCCCCTGCCATCTCATGCACATGTGCAGGTTCTCATTGGTGAGCCTGGATCCGTACTTGGTCTTTATAATGTTCATAGCGGAAGAAGACCAACATGGTCGAGGTTTGTCATGCTGCTTTGGTTTGACCATTGAAAACGTTTTTTTGCAGGTCAGTTGCTTCATTCTCCGTGCGTCATTGTTCCGTCTAGCAAACTGTCTTTGTCTTTCTTCTCTGTTCCCTCTTTCAAGGCAGCACTGTGGGAGAAATATATCAATGCAGAGAAAATACATTTCCCCCCGGACAGAGCCAAGTCTCATCCTTTCTCTATGGAAAGATTACAAAGCAGGGACGGGAGAATGACACAATCTGCCTCCCTATCCCCCCCGACATCAGCGAGACACTGTTCCTACACCGTGCGTCCACAGGTTATAATGACACCACTCCCAAACTGCTCAATCCATAATGTCTGGAGCTGCACCTGTCTGCCACCTTGTGTATAATTCATTATTATGTACTCATGGATTCCTGCACGCCTCACAAAGTGCAGCTCTGATTCATTGCAAAGGGAATAGGAACGCTCTAAACCAGCTTTATTATGGAGAGCGCAGTTCTCCGCCACAGCGCCAAAGATATATGCTTTGTTCTGTTAGGGCTTTACTAGTGCCGCTAAATCATTTGATAGCAATGTGGCTGAAACAGAGACGCTTATTGACGCGGTATCTTGCTGTTTAATAGCGTGGCACCGACACGTGTAGCTCAATGAGTCGCAGAGGACCGTGGCAGTTTTATTCCTTTCTGCTTTTGCACGTTTTCTATTTTCATTAGATCTAACAGAATCATCTCTCCATGTGTTTCACTTTGATCTTGTCTGTTTCTCTTTTACCTATTTTTACTTTTTCTTGTCCCTCGCCTTCCTCTCCCTACATAGTTTATGGAGAACATTTTTTTTTTTCTTCCCTGCCAGTCATTGCTACATAGTGCAGTTGCATTTAAGCCATTAGTCTTAAAATGTGTTTGTGTCAGTGCATGGCCTGTTGTTGTTCTCCTCCTCCACTGCTTTTTTTTCTAAGGCTGATGTGTCTTTCATTACCGGGGTCTGACAGCGCCGAGCCGAGTGGACGTCTGTTTGTCACCCTCTAATGGGGCTTGGCAGCCTACAAGGTGTGCACAACACCTCAGAGAGAGTGGCCTTCTCCTCCTGTCTCCCTCAGCGCAGGAAAAGACCAATAACACTACCTCGCGCATTCAGTCCACTGTTCAATTTCACTTCACGTCCGCGTCAGTGCCACGAATTCGATCAGGCACCTATGGACAAATTCCACGTCCGGTTGACTTGATGGGAATTGGCCAAACGTTGCCAGGATCTCACAGGGCGCCGGCTTTGATCCCGCTCCAGCTGTCAATTGCAATATACAGTTTAGAAGTAAGGCTATCTAATCCATTTTGAGTAAATCCTGCTTTTTGGTGTCGGCCTATCGACCTGCTCTCTGCTGTACTGTTGCTTATCTGTCCCTCCTGAGCAAATGTTTTCATTTGATGGATTCCCAGACAGACTCCTATTAAGGCCATGGGCCACCATTTGATAAGACTTCATTGGATCCAAATCGAAAAAAAAAAAATGGTTTGAATTTGGTATTGCATTATGGGGCGTCGATGTTCCTTACACATCTACCCGAGAAGAAACAATATGGACATCCCAATGGAGTCCTCTGGTGTAAGCATCCGTTTAAAAGAAGTCCAATTGTGTTTCAGCTCGATTGGTTTGTCAGAAAAATATCTTGTGTACTGGGTAGCGGGATGTTTGGAATTTTCCAATTGCCATGTTAACTGTACCTTTCCAATACACATTTACACATGAGGATGATGTTTTGCAGACAGCACGGAGCTTACAGATGTTAACGGAGGTCGCATTGATCCTCATTTTCTTGCATTCAAGCTCTATTCAGGGAAAACTTTGCATTGGGCGATGGTAAATTATAACTCAATCATGATGTGTTCAAATATGATCTTGTAAATCAACCAAGATTCAAATTCAACCCAAGCCTGTTGGAACGTGATTGCCAATAGTACTCGGACTAGAAAAAGATGGCAGAACAACTTCAGTGCCAAGATCTTGTCTCGTTGCCTTTAGATTCTGACGATGAATGCAGAATCTGCTTGTGGAGATGTCTGATGAAAAACCCTGTGTAGACAAAACGTCTGGAATCTCTCCAACTGTCTCTTGAAATGAAGTATGTTCGATAAGTATACAGCATATTTTCGCAGACGCAAATTTAAGACCCTTTGCGATCAAAACCAAGGCAGGTTGAACAAAAACTGAACTCTGATGGAGAATGAAAAATTAGGACAAAAGCAAGAAAGATGAGATTAAAATGATTAGAGGGCCATCAGAAGATGGAAATGGAAAAAGAATTGGGTGAAAGAGGGAATAGATCCAAATCCTCGCTTTTCTTCTTCTGACAGTCAGAGCGCCACAATGAGTGACCTGTAGCCTCCATTAACACCCATTCAGACCAGAGCCCACATCATTTTTATCAATCCCATTCCTTACTTTGATCCCACAGAGGAGGGAGGAGATGGAGGGAAGCATGGGGAGGGGGGTTTTGGAGGGAGAAAAGGATGCGACTGATGGTGTAAACATGATGTGGGAGTCAGAAACCTGCTTTTCTCTGCGCTGAGATGAAAGGTTAAAAAGCCCGATAGATCTTTCCATTTTTTAAATGCACCTCTGCGCCCGTTTGTGCAGCTCTCAGTGTGCATGTATTTGTGTGTGTGTGTATGCTGATCCATTTCTGCAGGCAGTGTTTATCTGCGTGCCGAGTGTGTTAGAATGGGGAAAACGCCGGCTAATAACAAGATGTTCCTTTGAAAATCTCGGAGCATTAATCGCGGTGTGTTCTTTCAGGCGAGCGGCACGGGGCGAAATGTCAAACATTAGAGATATACAGCCTCGTCATGACATCTCTTGACTGAGAGAACAATACCGCAGAGAAAGTGGGAGAGGAGAAAAGAGTGATAGCTGTAGCAGGATGGAAATAGAAAAGGATGGAGAGGCGAGAGGGAAGATGAAACACTTCTGCTCCGCTCTTCCCTCTGAGTCAGTCTGCCAGTCCCTCCTTCCAAAGCTGCTGAATCTCTTTCTCTCTTCTTTTTTCTTTTACCATCTTATTGTCTCTTTCTCTCTAAATCTTTTTTCTGTCTTGGCTAACACCATGGAGAGAAAAACCTCCTGGTGTCTCACTCGGCTGTTTAACAATCCACACATCATTAGCGGCTGTCTTGCTTTCTTTCTTTTTTCTTTTTCTTTCTTTTGATTTGTGTCTCTGATCAGCTTTGCTGATGAGCAGCAACTATTTCAGTATCATTTTTGGTTTATTAGCATGTATGAGGTAAATCCACGCTTAAAAAAGGAAGATTTCTTATTTCATTCCTGTGATATGCACAGCTTGGTTTTTAATGTATCTCTTCAAGCTGAGAGACAGATTGTAGTGGGGATGTTATCTAGAGAGGAATCCTGGAGCTGCTCCAGAGGCAGCAAATAATTGAACAACTCTTAGGACATGCCATCCATTGTGTTTTTACTGGGCTACTGGGACAATTTCTCCTCCACAGCATGAAGCCTCCACTTTCAAATAAAAGCATAAGCTGGATGTCATATCTCAAACAGACAGATTCTCCTATTAATTACTCACCCTATATAGAATGTGGATTTTATCAGATTCAGTAGTTGGTCAACGTACTTTGTCATGGAATGATAATTTCAAACCAGTGTAAAAGCATATTGTCTATTCTATTCTATAATGTACTGAGGTGAGAATATGGCCATTTTAACAAAATAGAAGTTGTGAGGCTGATCGAAACATTTTTTTCTGATTCTTTCAGTTTATTAAAATATTTTCATGCTTCTCCACCAAAAAGACTAGGCAGTAAAAAGAGCAGGGGCTATGGGGTATGTGTAACGCTGGACTCCAACCCAGTTGGAGTCCAGAACGGGACCTAAAAATTACATTCCCATACAATGAAACTGCATTTCTAATCATTGTCAGCAAACATCAGTGCACGGATGAGGTCAGTGTGGATTGGTGGGTCAAACAAACAAAACTTTCACCCAGGAGACCGGAGTCCGTGTTACGTTACAAACATACTTATTCTAAGCCCAAACTTGCCATTATACCTAAATGTTAAAATACAATTTAGATTGTAAACGTGTTTGTAACTGCAGCTGTAATCCATGACACAATACATATCCCTGGAAACATAATTGAGAATGCAGTGTTGTTGTATGGGAACCCAATTTTGTCTGAGAGAGTGTTGCCTTTTGGCATGCTACTCCCTAATCTGATAAAAAAAAAAAAAAAAGATGCCATCATCCTTTAACATCCTTGAATATTTTTGCATAAAGAATGTTGGATTCTAATTTTGGTAAATCAAATTTTCATGAATTTTGTGCAACATTTTAATGGAAACCATGTATTGAAATGATCATTCATATATGCTAATATGATTATTGACTTTGGCACTCCATGCTAACACCTCAGCAAACACAAGGTTAAGTGATTGTAAGCTACTAGCATCCAAACTAAGTAGATAGAAATAAAAAGGTGTAGTGTATGTCATTTAAATTTACATTTTAATAGTAAAGTACTAAACCAATGAGGCAGGTGTAGACAGATTCATATTTTGAATGTGAGTGAGGGTGCAAAAGGTCAAATTCAAATTGGAAATAATAAGCAAAAAGTGATATTGAGGAGGGCATTTCTTAAACGGGCTGTTCCCTCCACTGATGTTTCAAGTTAAATAGATTTCCTGACCTTGAAAACATACCTTTAGGATTTCAAATCAAGCCTCTATCTCTAGAGGCTCCACGATTAAAGATAAAAACAGTAATTGTGGAACAGCAGAAACCCCACATCCGGATCACCACCAAAAATCTAATCGACAGTTCCTTTGCCCAAGGCCAATCTGCTCTCCAAATTTCATGGCAGATATTCTGACAGACAGACTTAACTATCTAACATAGTGTTTTGAACCAGCAGGCATTATGTTCTTGGCATACAAAGTGATGCTGATGGGTGAAGGGAGACTGTTTAGGGCTAAATGTGTCTGTGCTGCTGATTAATACGTGGCTGAACACCTGAAATGCTCCCAAAATGAATCTGTCAGCATCTCACTCATGAGTACCAATAAATCCAAACCAGAATTTTTGTGATAATCATACTAAGCTACAGCTTCAGAAATACACCAACTAATAAGTAAAAAGACAAATGTTATGGCAATTATTCTAATGTCTCCCCACACTTGGGGAAGGTGTGTAACAACTGAACAAAAAGCTGCAGACGTAACGCCTTATCCCTCACATGACGTCAGTAAATAAAGGCTTGTTGTGACCAATAGATTAAATTAACGGTCATTACCTGTCGCCAGTGCTGCATGTCCACTTCACTTAAACTGTTTTCAATAATGGAACTTCCTTTCAGCACTGGGAGGTTCTACAAATTGCACACTGCCAAAAAACAAAAGAGTCAGAGACAGCCCGCTCCCCTGAGGAATAATATTCATATTGGACAATTCTGCAGGACACAGTTTCCACCCAGCACCAGTTTAGGAAGACCTCTGTACTTTATTAAAAAGGGTACTTAGTATTGTTTTTTTTATTATATTGACTACATTTGCATGCACACTAATATTCCACTTTATTCAGAATATTAAACAGGTCATGGAAACCGCATATTCTGTTTGGATAAACCCAATTCCAAATATTGAATTTTCTGATGAAGACGTGGGATATGCCATTTTTTACTTTTGTCTTTTGGAGCATTCTTTGGACATGTGTGCAGCGCTTTACTTCGGATTATGACTCTCACCCTCATGGCCTCCTGTCTGTTTACGGCCAGCACCGCGCGTTGTATCCTGGTTGTACGCAAACCGACTAGCCAACAGTCTGCAGAGATGCATGCCTAAATGTCACTATGGTCACTATAAGGCTGACGTTTGTGGTTTAGAGTGAAATGTCTTAACAGCTATTGCTCTAACACGTTCCCATCAACCTCAGCTCTAGGCCCTGTGTTTATTGATAATAAGGAAATGTTAGCTAGCATGGCTAAACAGACGGTGAACATGGTAATCCTCAGCGAGTTAGCATTGTCATTTCGAGCATGTTAGCATGTGGATGTTAGCAATTACTTCAGAGCACCGCTGTGCCTAAGTGCAGCATGGCTGTATGGCGTAAGTGTTATGTTGAGATCTTAATGTGCTTCTTTTGTACACGCACTGGAAGGGAACGATTGTAGCATCTGTACGCTAACCACGCTAAGTTAAACAAAGAGACCTTCCTTTAAACCCCTGGAAAAAAACATGTCCCATTTAACTTTCATCGTTGAGGCTTGTTTTGGTGTTGATGACATGTCCTGGCTGCGTTTTTGGAACCGTACTTATTTCCAAAAATCAGGATGGAAAATGCTGCAGCCCTGGAAGGTTGAATTCCCTTCTCCTGTCGCACGCCACCATGGGACGTCAGCCCTGATTGTTCCAAAGTGACACCCAGCACCCAGATTCTGCCATCACTTGTAGGAGCACACAATGGCTCTCTACCCCGATCCTCCCCTCTCACCCTCCCGCCCTTCCACCCTGTCTCTCCATTCTTTTTGGTCTATTCAGCTGCCTGTCTGGAGCGGTGACTGGCTCATCCTCATTTGCTCCGCTCATATATCCCCAGACTTGACATCGCCGAGCAGCCGCCACCGCCACCGCCACCGTCTCCTCTCTCCCTCTCCTGCCTCCGATTGTGTTGGTGCTCAATCTTTTTGTTATTGTAGATTCATTGGTGTGACTATTAACCCTTACTGGCAGATTTATGTCCCCACCCCTCCCCCCTTTCTTCTGAGTCAATGCTCCCTCAAACTGGACCACAAAAACGTCCAAACATAAACGCCCCTCATAACTTAAGATCTTGCCTCATGTTTTGACGTTTTTCTCTGTAAGTAATCCAGTGTTTGCTTTTACGAATGGATCCGACTCTTTGACTCCATGGCAACGTTTCCTGTAGTGCCAGCATTCAAAACTTGTTTATTGCAAATGGAAACAAGACAAAGAAAAACACATTACCAACAAATCATTCTAATTGTATAATTACTTTTTTCTTTGTTTCCTTGTGGTTTGATGCTGGTCTGCATCTTTGTGGTTGGGAAACTCTCCCATCACAAATGGATGCATTTACTGGTAGCCTACCTTACACTGAAAATAACAAAATGGCATGCCAAATGTCTGTCGCATGACTGTAAATAAAGGGGAGTAAAAACCATAACGGCCGCCATTTATGCTCTTGTCTTGTTAGAAGTGGAGAAGATGTCGTTTTACTCGCAGTTCTCAGAGGTTAAAATACTTATAAGTCAATGGGATGCAGAGATAGATTTAAGATGGGCAAGATGTAATGACAAGGTGATGACCAGCGAAATAGAAGAGATAAATAGAGAAGGCAACGTGGGAAAGAAGAGTTCCAGGGGAGATTTAAATTGGCCCGTTCCTCTCCAGGTTTTAATCTGCCTGATCTGTAATTAGTGGCGACTGTGTCACAGCCAGACCTGCTTAGAGAGACAAGATGTGGCGAGAACACACACACACACAGGCATACATGTTAGAAGATACAAGGGAAAAACGTACACACAGAGACATAAAGGACATCCACACATCCACGGACCTAAACACACAGCTACATGAGATAAAGAACATAAAGGGACTCAAATCTGTGCGAAAGAAGATTCTCGCACACAGTTTAGAGAGACCAAACACCCCATCAGCGGCTCAGAGGGTTGAAAGCTTGTCTTCCCTCTGAAGCAGATAAAATGAAAAAATATTACAGCACATTCCGGAAATCCACTGAGGGACAAACTCCCACGTTCTGCTTTTATATCCGCTCTGCTCTCTGTAAACACTTAAGAAGCCTTTCCTCAAAAATCACCCATCGACATCATATTCACTTACCTCGGCAGCGCTCTACCTTTCCTCTGCCCGCGGATCTTATGGTGTGTCTTGCTAGCCTCGGGCTACGTGCCGCTACTGATTGCTACGCACCCGGACTAACGGCACATCAAAAAAGTGGCCCCCGCATGTGTGAATGTGTGTGAGTGTCTGACATAGGTCACTTTGACTCTTTCTCAAAGATTAAAAGGCTCAAGACAAATGAAGAGCAGCCAAGTAATTTCTCTCTCCTTCTCTCTTTCTATCTCCGCAGGGTGTGATTTAATAAGATTGATTCTCACAATAGATGACTGAGGAGCTTTTTACGCCTCTATTTTTACACTTTTACTGCCGGTGACAGCTCAGCGCTGCTTCCTTAAGTTTGAATGTCTGCGTCATTTTTGTACATATGTTTGAGTCGGATTAGAGAACCCATAACAATACTAAACGTTTTTTAAGATGAGGCTGATATGAGAGGTTATATGTGTTTGAATAACTGATCCTATCATTCATTATAACAGAGGTCTGGTCCAGTGGTGCATAACCTTTTAGCTTGTGAAGCAATCACGGCCCCTCACCACAGGCTGCAAGTGTTAAAGAGCTCTAAATGTTTCAACCACAGAGGTATTTTCCTTTCACATATTAAAATCTATAGAGGTAAAATAATCCAATATCTCCTGAGAACAAAAAGCAAAGACTTGAGAATTAAAACTATCACGCTTTTGATTAATCCTGAAACATCTGCTTTTGACCACTTATTTAGTCCACCTTAAATCCATTTTGATTACAACTCCTTAAACCTCTTTTGGCAAGCCCTTATTCAGTCCACCTTAAATCCATTTTGGTAACCACACCTTAAACCTGTTGTGGCAGACTCTTATTTAGTCCACCATAATGCCACTTTGGTAACCCCACCTTAAACTTGTTTGGGTGAACCACTGCTTCACTCCACCTTGAATCTGTTGTGGCAAACCCTGATTTAGTCCACCTTAAATCCGTTTTGGTAACCACACCTTAAACCTGTTTTGGGAATTGCCTAATTAGTCACCCGACTTTTAGTGTATCTTTAAACTGTTTAAAGGTTTAGTGTACCTTTAAACTGTTTTGGGGACCACAAATCATGTCCACCATAAACCTGTCTTGGGAACTACTAATTAAGTCCAGTTCAACTTGTCAGTAGCCACTGTTTTAGTCCACCTTAAACTTGTTTTGGAAACCATAGATGAAGTCTGCTTAAACCACTGATTTCCTCCACCATAAACATGATCTCCGAACCATCTATTCAGTCCACCTTGAACCTGTTTTGGCAACCCCTGATTTACTCCACCTTAATTCCATTTCAGCAACCACACCTTAAATCTGTTTTGGGAACTCTTATTCAATCCACCTTAAATCTGTTTTGGGAACTCTTATTCAATCCACCTTAAAACCAGTTTTAGGAACTACTGGTTGAGTTTACCTTCAGCTTGTTTTGAGAACCACTGATTTAGTCCACCTTAAAACTGATTTGGTAACCACAACTTGAACATGTTTTGGGAACCCTTGATTAAGTCCAACTTAAAATAGTTTTCTTCAAGAGTCGAGTCATAGAGCGAAGTAGAAAACAAATGGTGTTTTGCAACAAGTACGTTCTCTGCAATGTTTTCCTTTCAATGTTTTCCCCCACAGTTATGTATTTATGCAGTCGGATAAAAACACACTCTGCGTCACTTTAACATTTCAGTTTCTGCGAGTGGGAACAGATCTTGACCTCAGCCAAGCGGAGCAGCACTACCCCCCGGGCGAACAACACACACACACACACACACACACACACACACACACACACACACACACACACACACACACACACACACACACACAGTCTTGTAAGTCTGTTCAGAATGTATCCATAGTGTTGAGGGAAAAGGCGTGAAATCATGATCAGTTTCATCGAGTGAGCGGAATTTGTGCGTTTTGTCACGCACACACACACAAAGTTACAGTGAATTTTTTTTTTTCCACGTTTATCTCATGCTGCGAAGGCATGTTTCACAGGAAGAGTGCGAACGCTGCACCTGTCAGTCCTCGGTTGTTTTCAGCACAGAACACACACACCCACACACACACACACACACACACACACACACACACACACACACACACACACACACACACACACATAAGGCCACCCATGTTCATAAACTCATGGAATCTGCCAGAGTTGTTTTCCTGCTAATTGCCGATGCTAATTTTATCTCCTGAGTCGCAGTAAAAGTATTAGTGCAAAGCTTTTTTTGGTGCGTAGATGTTTTTTTTCATCCCTGATGTGTTTGAAAAAATTGGAACTGAAAGAAAATTCTGACAAACCCATGCAACTACATACAAACCTGAGTATCTTATTCATCAAAATGGTGAAAGCGGTTAATGATGATTCATTGTTTTCCTCCTTCATCGTGTTGAATTTATGGATTTGGAAGAAACAAGAGAGATAATTGGGCTGAAACAGCGAGTACATTAGAGAGGCACTTAAAGGTCCTCAATACGACAAAAGCAGCGGTGACGCTCTTTTATTTCGTGCAAACATTAGTGACTCTTCTTCTTGGCCACAATTACAGCCTTTTTCACTCTAAAATGCGTCACTTATCGCCTTGGGCCGTGACCTCCAATATCAGCGTGACCTTTGACCTCATGAGCCTGGCGCTTGGGATATTCCCATTTGGGTGGCTTGGTATTGACTCGGAGGTTATTGGTTCAGCTAATTGCTATTTGCATAGCTTTATTAGTATCCCAGCACTGCCTCCGTGACATTTCAATCTTTTTTTTTTTTTTTTTTCTTTTTCTCTCTGTCTCTGCGTCTCCAGCTCTGTCTTGTTCCTCGCATTCTGGGAGAGGAATTAGACAGTGTTTGGTGTGTGATTAAGTATTCATGCTTAAAGTAGCGACGGGCGCATCTCAGGAGAGCGAGCCATGGAGGAGGAGAGCAAACATTAATATGCGTTTAATAACTCTTTCTATCTGCTTCCATGCTTTCCCATTCTGTCTTCGTCTATCTGTCTCTGGTCGGGTTTTCCCCTCCACTTTTTTTTTGGAATTATAAAATATTGAATTTGAGAGGATGAATGGAAATGGAGAAATATCATGTAATTTTAATGTTTTTTTTTTCTTCAGGAAATATCAATGGAGCATTCATTTGTTGAATATTGATGCGCCCAACTGTTCCAACAAGTCTATTGGGACTTATGGCATTACAGATGTTAGTCTGTGACCTAAAGGTTGACGGTTTGACTCCTGAACCAGCAGGTCACATCCATCTTAAATAGACTGTATATAGGAAGTGGACGTAGTCATAGTGACATCACCCATTGGTTGGTGGACTACCATTTTGAAGCAACGAGTTTGGCAATTTGGTCATCGCCATCTTGGTTTTTTCCAACCAGTAAATGGAAGTGACTTTATTTGCAGTGGAGTGATTTAGAGACGTATCATCGCCCTAAATCATACCCTGCTTTACGTTACATTACAATACAGTACAGTCATTTAGCAGACGCTTTTATCCAAAGCGACTTACAGGAAGTGTATTCAACATAGGTATTCAAGAGAACTACTAGTCACCAGAAGTCATAAGTGCATCTCCTTTCTTAAACAAGCATCTTAAAGCATAAACCAGAGCAAAAGTATAGTGCAGAGGCAAAGTTACTACGAATAATTGCAACAAACAATAATAAGTGCAAACAGACGAATACAATAAGTGCAAACTAATCTGGACGAGCTCCAGATGTACAAGTAGTGAGTGCAGTAGTCCAGGCGGGAGGAAGGCTCAGGGTAGTACTTCTTGAAGAGGTGAGTTTTCAGCCTGCGCCGAAAGATGGGCAGCGACTCTGCTGTTCTGACGTCAGTGGGGAGTTCATTCCACCACTGAGGGGTCAGGACAGAGAAAAAGCTGTGACCGGGTGGATGGACGGCCGCTTTAAGGAGATGACCAGAGCCTGGATGAGCACCTGCTCCATTTTTTATTTATTTCATTTTGTTTCTCCTCAGTGAGGAAGGGGCTTAATCCTCCTGATGTAAACTATGAGTTTCTACTTAACAGTTTGCCTTCATTTTATTTGAATAATTTCACTTCAGCCCACTTCACTGAAAGATGCCAAACACTTTTAAAGTATAGGAAACGTTATTTTTCTGACACTGTTTTATTCGCTATTTTGAATATCCCTTCTGTGTACAGTGTGTCTTGTACCTTTTCTTTCCCTCTTTGAACTCGTCCTTCTTTATGGGTTGTCATAAATACGTGTGGCATACATCTCTCTCTGTGTGTGTGTG
Organism: Anoplopoma fimbria; assembly: GCF_027596085.1. Taxonomy (NCBI): domain Eukaryota; kingdom Metazoa; phylum Chordata; class Actinopteri; order Perciformes; family Anoplopomatidae; genus Anoplopoma; species Anoplopoma fimbria. The sequence goes on along the minus strand of NC_072471.1, from coordinate 3,045,731 downwards.
TGTGTGTGTGTGTGTGTGTGTGTGTGTGTGTGTGTGTGTGTGTGTGTGTGTGTGTGTGTGTGTGTGTGTGTGTGTGTGTGTGTGTGTGTGTGTGTGTGTGTGTGTGTGTGTGTGTGTGTGTGTGTGTGTGTGTGTGTTCCAGAGTGAAATGTCAGTCTCATTTCGCTTTTATTACTTGAGGGATGAGGAGGAGGGCTTTGCTCTGTAATCTCAGCCTCCCCGTGGCCGCCGCTCGGCCCCTCACGTACCTGAGAACACACTCGCCACCGTTACATAGAGGCTTTTAAACACCTTATCCTCAGACTATTCCATTAAAACCCCGCAAAAAAAAAAGTTGTTTTGTATTTGCATTCCTGCTGTGCACGGCGCTGTGAAACTGCAGGTGAAGGGTGACAAATGGTTCGGTTAAAAGCATCAGGAAAAGAGCGTTTGATTGACTGATTGATTGTGATGGATTGGCCTGCGGGGGTGTGGATCGGAATAATGAACACCTTCAGCCCCGGGTTGGCTATTCAAAGGGAAACTTCTCTTGCTAAAGACCTTCCGTCCAAAACGCTTGTCAAGAATTAGCTCTGAGGGAAATAATAGCTCTGCGTGTGGTGCTGATGTCAGAACAGTTCTCACATTTTAAATGCTAGAATGTGTGTGTAACAAATGAGGTTTCTAAGACTGTTCATGCAGGTTTCTCACACTCATAATCAGGGTGGAGTTCTGCGTTTTGGGTCTGGTCACACGTTGGATGAGGACCTGGACCTGCTGACTTCTGATTCTCCTTCCTCTTCATAATAGATATTAGATAATATTCTATGAAAGGTCTATGATTACCATTGTTCAACTACACAGAGTGGCGAGTCCGCTTCTGTAAAACGCTGATGTCCCATTAGAATAAATAGTCTCAACCTCCCCATAAATATATACATTTTTTGCATTCCAGTGATTCAATTTAAAGCTAACCCAAATGCTTCGAAGCTTCAACCGTTGCCATGATAACCAGCGTGAAAATCAGTACTCAAATACAACGTTTTTAAATGAATTTATAAATCAATGCATTACTTCAAAAGTTCCAAAATAACCAATATTGAATAGTAATCCCACATTATTCGTTATGCATCAACATTAATCATTATTAGTGTGTAGAAGGCTCTGTCCATGGTGCTGAAACAGAGCGAAGGTTACTGATGGACAATCTCAACAAAGATATTTTATATCTTTGAGATTATCTATATTTATAGGCATACTCATTTTTGCAGCTTTTATTGCACATTTTGATGTTTACGGCAATAACAGCGAAGTAAAGTGCAATAAAAGTAAATAATGACCAAAGTTTGACATCATGTGATGTTGTCGGTGTGCAGAAATAAGAAGCTGCAGGTTATAAACTAGGGTGGTAGAAAGCATTGACACCTGCTTATCACATGTTCAACCAACAGGTCAAAAACATTATAGAGAGAAAACTCTTCCTTTTAGAAAAGCTTGATAACTTACTTAGATAATTAATAGTTTATTGAATTTTTTTATTTTTAATTAACCAATCAATTAATCCTTTCAGTTCTTTGTTAAGTCGAAACTGCAGAGTTTCTTTGCAGGCAACAAAATGTGATCTCTGCTAAATCTTAGAAATTAAGGTATTTATGACTTTATTTGCTTAAAAATGTTGAACGCTAAACACTTTCCATATGATTAAAAAGGATTCAGACTCGATGCTATTTCATTTTCTTCTTTTCTTTTCTTTCTGTCTTATTATGGGTTAGGCTTTATTCTGATTTATTTTGTGCTGCTGTCGAACGGCCACTTTTGTCCCGTCACTGTTTTATCGTTGTCCCGTTGGGAAACGTTTTGTGCAGAAAGAAATTGCTCTATAAATATCATTATTATTATTATTGAACCCTGACCGTGTGTGCGTGTGTGTGTGTGTGTGTGTGTGTGGTGTGTGTGTGTGTGTGTGTGTGTGTGTGTGTGTGTGTGTGTGTGTGTGTGTGTGTGTGTGTGTGTGTGTGTGTGGTGTGTGTGTACTGTGTGGGAGGAGGAGGAGAAAACAGTGCCCTAACCCCTGAAGGAAAAGGTGTCTTTTAGAAACACCAACATGTGTCTGTGAACTGGAGGCTATAGATGCACAGCGAGAGGTGAGCCGGTCAGTTCATCGCTCATAACGTGTGTTTTTTTTTCCTAAGGAGGAGGTGGGAAGGTGGGGGGAGAAGAGTGGAAGAGGACAGGCGAAATTGAAATAGAAACCCAAGTCAGTGGATAAAGAAACAGGACTCTTCATTCCGCCTTGTTGTGCAACAGTGTATATTTCCCACCAGCCATCGCTCTCTCTCTCTGTCTCTCTCTCTCTCTCTCTCCGTCTCTGTCTTCCTGCCCCGCAGCGTCCCCGTGATGATTGATATGCACCGAGAGCGAAGCTAGCTACAGAGACAGAGAAAAGCATGCATAAAAGATGAGCAGCAGTTTATTGTGTTTTCCTGGGGGCCGACGGGGAGAGCCGAAGTTATGGATTTATGCGCCGTGTGATTGGATGAAAGCTCGGACCCGTGGGACGGAGAGGAGTGGGGGTGGGGGGGCGGTTCGTAAAGGTGGTTAAGGGTTTAGAGGGACGGAGAGAGAACTTGTGTCGGACAGGTGCAGATCACTTAACGACAAGTGGCGGGGACTCGTGGTAGCCGGAGGGAGCGGCGGGTCCGGAACAACTTCCACAGGTCCTCACTTCGCTCTCCGAGATGGAAGTTGGCATCATAATTACATTATAATAGCCCCAGACTCACCTCTTCATTCAGACACCAAATGGACTGAGCCGGGTCGTCTGAACCCTCGCCTCGTCGGGTTACTCTGATTAATTGGTTTGCTGATACGTCGGGTCACTACTTTATTCAGGATTGGATATCGGCCGGCCGTGATGGATGCGACGCGGTTTGTTTGATGACAGTGTTTAATTGATCAATTTCTAGGGGAAGCCATTAAGCTGAAATCATTCTAATGAGACATTTTGATTGGATTCCACATCAAGTACACTTGAATATATTTCCCTCTTGTTATGGAGAGTTCAAGTGTCTTATCACACTGTACACATGTGGTTAATGAGCTCTTTACAGCCTGTCAAGAATAATATCTGATGAAAATGCTGAATTATTATAAACTTAAAATATACAAAGGGGCATAATACATCCTTTAAGACAACAATGACTGTTTACATGCACCAAATATTCAGTTTTGTTACCCTTATTCCGAAAACAATATTCCTAATAAGCTGTTCACATAGCTTTTGTTGCCTCAAAATGTGTTTTTTCCAACTTTTGGAGGACACATTGGACCGTGTGAACACAGCGTCCCATTCATTCCTTCAACCACCTTAAAGGTCATCATTGTGATATGTGTGCATATAAAAAAAAAAACTGTTGATATCAAAGTCCTTCATATTGTTGAAACGTTGGTGTGTTTCTCCTTCCAAACAGAAATGTAGGCTCTTATTTTGGACATGCATCTCTGCTCCAGATTTGCAAACTATTGGCAGGTTGTTTTGTGCTCAACGCACACAGCTGGTAGTAAACAGAAAAGAGGCCGTGTGTCGCAAAGTGACCTAAAAAGACCCCTATTTAGACACATAATGTGAATGCCCTGTATTCATGTCCAAAGAATGCTCCTAAAACCTGAAAATAATCAACATATCCAACATGTTTTGATCAGAAAATGTTCCCTTTCAGAATAAAAAGTCTGATTCAGAATATCCAAATAGAATATGCTGTTTACATGACCCGTATCAAATTATGAAAAATTGTCATATTGGGAATAACAGTGCAATATTAGTGTGCATGTAAACATGGTTTATGTTAATACCTGATTGTTAAAGTAATCCAAATTAATAACAAATAATTTCATTTACAAGTTCCATATAATGCTAAATATGAGTCAGCATACCGTTATGTCATCACGTAACTGCACCAGTACTAATAAAAAGAGAGAGAGTGTGTCACACTTTCCCATTTGGAAATGTACAGAGAAATAAAGTTTACATACTGAACTAGACTGCAGTAGTCGTTCTACACTCATATTTAACAACACAGCGGCCTAATGGAGCAGTGGGAGCATAGTTGGGAGGCATGGCTCTGTTCTCAAAGTTGGCTCAGCCGACAGTCTTTTACTGATCACTGTGTGTTGTCGGCCTAAGGTTTTTTTTTTTATGCGTCATTTGAGGACAAATGATCCAAGAGGAAGGGAATAGTGTCATCACACAATTTGAGTTGTGTGATTTAACTCGAGTCTCTTGCAGAGTATTGGAGATACCCAATTTAAATGGGCACCGTTATCAACAACTGTTCTTTTTATTTCCTCGTTTACCTTTAACAATACAGAACTTGCTCAAAATACCACCCATTTGGTTCCCTTTATACCAAAAATATATTATATTTTCATTGGGTATATTATAAAATGTATCAAATCTAAACTATGGAGCCTAATAAGCAAACATATTAGTATTTACAGGGAATTATTTGTAGATTTGATGGCACAATTAACTCGTTTTGGAGAACGATTAATCTGCAAAAGCCCGTACACTAGACACCAAGCTTTATTTCCCCTCTTGCAGTCCTCTATGAGTATTTCACTTTAATATTTCCTTTATGTGTCCAACAGGACAAATTGCTGTTTTATTATCTCACCAGCAGAAGATCGCGTCCATGTGCAGAGCCGTCAGAGAGTTGTGCAGTTATGAAGGTTTACCTCTTGATTATGGACCGGTTAGCTGTGACTCGGTGATCTCCAATCTCGTCCGGCTCTCAGAGCAGCTCGTATCGATCGCTGGTCGTAGAGCCGGAGTGAATCTACCTTATTGATCCGCTTTGATTCCTTTGTTTCATCTCCTCCCAGCTCAACTAATTGGGCTATTCTTTGTCGACAAGATTGACTTTTATGCCTGATATTACGGAGCTGTATTTATTCCCTTGAGGGGAAAAACAAATTAAAGGGAGTGTTTTCCCACCCGTCTTCCCCTCTTCTCTCATCCTGATGTAATTCATATAAACCCTTCTTTTCTCCAAGATGCTCATAAATTCAGAGGAGAAATCATTATTTTCTCATAAATGTGATGATATTGCTCTCATCGGGCGGTGCTGTGATGTAAAAAGCACTTTATGAGATGGGCTATCTATCCCACTTGTCACATGACGACCGCCCGGCGTCCTGATTGGCCGAGGCGGCGTTGGCGGTAATGCCATTTCATTAAATAGAGGCACTCATACGTTTTCCATCTGGGAACGGAGGATTCTGCTCATCCATCTCGCTGCCAAGGGAGACTTAAAGATGAAAAGTGACCCGACGCGTCCGCTCGCTCTTCCTCTCCCTCCCTACGGGCGATGTTGCGTCTCCGTAAAGACTGTCTGCCGCGGTGACTGGACGTCGCGCAAACAGAGATGCATCGATGCCAGCGCGTCCCCTTTAGCCCCGAGGCCGGTATTGACCAATGCGTTACTAGGAGGTTTTGTCCAACTGGAGTGATTACGGCATTTAGCTGAGATTTACTCAGCGGTTAGGGAGACGGGACTGTCTGAGGGAGATGGACTGCTCTGCAGGCGGGAGGTTGTGGGTTCAGATCCCCCGGGACAGCTTTGCAAGCGCCTCCGAGAGCTGCTTCATTAGACACTCTGGGTTATTCACAGGGAGAAATTATGAATGCATGCGTTCAGAGAAAGACAAAGCAGAAGGGTGCGTTGCAGATGTTGGTCAGAGATGTTTCTGCATCATGGCTCTCATTACAGAAAAACAACCGAACACTCCTGTCCTACCTTAAGTTTTAAAGATAGGAAGATCTTCATGATACAGAAACAATTCTTAAACTGTCCTATCCAATCTCAGACCTCCTATCTTGTCCTAAAAATCCTCACTATAACTGTACTGTTCAATCTGTATCTACCTTTAGAATATACACAAGACTACCTGTATCTTTGATTTCATTTGCTGGTAGGTTACTCCAGGTGGACCAGCTATAACATCGATAACTCTCTTTTGTCACTGGCTAGCTAGCTTGCTATCATGTAAAAATAAAAACGGTCCTTTTAGGATTTATACAATGACTGGGAAATTTAAAGCGTCATCATATGGTTTGAGTAGCCTTTCGATGTCATACAGACCTAACCCCAAAGCTGATGACATTTTATATTTATGCATTTAATATTAATATCTGCGGTACAACATCTGGCCACATGGGGAAACCAGAATGTTCCTATTGTTCCTATAATTGTAGCCTAATTTGAACCTAGTATGAAAGGCTAGCGTGCATTGTTAGTATTTCACATGTGTATATGTCTTCAATAACACATTCATAAAGCAGAGTTATGACTTTTCAAACGTATATCTCTTCGAAATGGCTGGTTTACATATTCAAGGTGTTATGAGGTGCTGCCGAAACGGAAGCAAAAATGGTCAGAAACCTTCATTTACGCACAACAAAGTTCCACGTTCGTGTTTTAGAGACCTATTGGGAATCCGTCAGTCGAGATGGTTTGTCATTTCCAAATGAAAAAAGTTCAGGGAACGCAGGTTTAGACCCCCTGTTTTTGAGGGATTACTGTCTTCCAGTAAAGTACAGCAAAAACAGACAAAGACGAGGGGAAGAAACTTGGCGGTCGAGCATCCTGAGCAGCTAACAATGTACTTAGCTCACTTTGTGCATGTTAGCCATTGTGTTGTCCGTCACCGTAGTTTGAACACTTGGCCCCTGCATTCATCCTGTTCAACAGCCCATCTGTCAGCAGCCCAACAACCCACTATCATTCATTATCATTCATATTCACACATACATTCAGCGTGATTCATATGCATGCATTACGTCCTTATTCCTTTTGGCTCCGTGTTCAGTGCTTAGTATTCCCCCCCCCGTGGGTTCTTATGTGTGTGAGAGCATCATTCTTCTGGCAAATAGCCTGGGAAGACTCTCAGAGACACACTGGTTGTACATCTTTTGTCCAGCACTGAAAAATGATAAAAGAAAAACATCTAATACACCATTTGAGTCTCCAGCCACTGAGAGCACAAAACAAGTGACAGTCATAGGATTGGATTTAAAGAAACTGCAGTTTACAAGACACGTATGGTTATTTGGAGGACGTTACTGTACACAAATTGGGGGGTTTCATTTTCTTGATTTAATTTTATAAAGTCAGAAGTCAGAGATTTAAAGACGGCAACAAAATTAAAGTGCTTCTGTCCACTTTATCTTCATCTGAATTTCAATATTCTGACTTTTGTGTAATATAAAAACAGTTTTTTATTTATTTAAAAAAATATATTTTTTTATTACAATAGTGGGAAATGTCTTCTTGTTTTGTTTGATGTTTCAATTTATTTTATTACTTTTTTTGTTTTCAAAAACAAATTGACATAATTGATGATTCAGAATGTTATTAAAAACCGGATCACACTGCTTCTTTTGGGTTTTTTTGCCAACAGTTGCCAAGTTACACCCTTTGATTACTGTGTAAATTATGAATAATTTACTTGAATTATCAGAAAATGTATTCAGTCCTCTTTTATCTTTAGTGGGGTTTGTGGGTTCACATGTTTTACCCATCTACCATACATGCAGTAACCCACACAGAAACATAATGATATACACAATATATGAAACATACAACTAACTCATATTTATACTGATTTATTGTAAATCGCTGAAAAGGACTACTTAATTACACTAAAACTGACATGTATATTTGCACTAATATTCTTTATTATGCTTTTACTGTATATTGCCGTGAGAGCAATGCATTTTGGGAGTCATAACACTTGCTCCCATGATCCCACCAGTCAATTGTTTCCTTTTCACAGTAATTTAATGCTCACTGCTGACAAATTACGTAATAACTTACTGTATTTCTCATATATAATAGAGAGAATGTAAATTGTACAGTATGTTGTTGTAACTGCTACTGGTACACTACTTTAATTTGTTTAATTATGACAGGAAATTACTGTATGCTTTACATGCTTTACAGTGAGTTGCTGTAAATTGTACGGAAACTTACTTGCAGAAATGTTACCATTCTGCTATTCTCATAACCTTGTACCTGTTGTAAATGCTTACGAAATGTACGTGGCTTTAATTGGTTTAACGATGCCTCCCTGGGCAACATTATTTCTAATGAAAATGACAGAAGTAACCCAGCTTTCTGGGGACTTGAATATTTCCCTGGAGACTCCTTTTACCTCTCTGGTGATGTGGGTGTGTTGTTTCGTTACTCGATACATGCTCCTTCATTGACTAACTGAACATACATTTTTCTGGAGGCCTCAATGTGAACGGCTGCAGCCCCTCCACACCGCCGCAGGCTAAAAACATGTGCCCGTTGTAGCTTTATTACAGGCTTTGCTTCAGGGGCTTTGGTGTACATTGTAACATAATTCCCCCTTAAATGTTTTCTCTGGGTCAACGAACATGCATGCCCACACACATGTCTCGCTAGCAGCATGTCTACGAGGCATGAAGGGCGCTCCAGATTGCATGTTTTTTCCGCCGTTGCCGGGGTTCCCAAGCTGCTCCCGGCCCGCCTGCACCCGAGCTGAATTACATGCACGCGGCAGCACGCCGGGGCCTTGTAATTTTCCGCGAGGAGGTGTCATGTTTAGTTACGCTCTCCATAATGGAGAGCTCCTCTTTTCATTACCCTCACTTTTAAATAGGCCAAGACCGTAGCAACATGTGGCGGTGATCAATTTGAATGTCATTAACACGGGCGGCTTTAAGGTCCAGGCTTCATTCTCTCCACTCCCTAAACCGCGGTAATTGAATCAAGGGAAACGGGCGGCGTTGGAGAGCTCCTGGTCAAGCAAACAAAAGGATTATTAACATCGCCGATGACATTGTATTTACAGGAGAGATTGAGGGGAACTGTGCCATTTACAAAGCAATTTGCCGCTGTGATGATGCAAGAATGAATAAATAGGAATTCGTTGTTGATTCGTCCACGGGTACGGGGAGTGTGACACGAGGGATGTGGCAGCCGGAGGAGGCGTGTGCATCCTTTAGGCGAGCGTTGAATGACTAGTGGGACTCTGTTTTAATATGCTGTTTGATGCATATCTCACTCTGATACTCAACATTCAAAACACATCTTGTCCTCCTCTAACCTTTAAGAAGATTACAAACCCTGTGAGCGATAATAGCTTTTGAGTTTCATACATTTGTGTGTTTTGTGCGTGCAGTCATCTTTGGCTTCATGCAAGTGTTTTTTTTTTCTTCCCCCCCTCTCCATGTGTGCTTGTTGATTTAGGCTGCTGTAGTAGTGTTGCGGATGGCAGCTTTAGTCTATTTTTTTTTGTATTTTTTTTTTGGGTGAGAATAAAAATCCAAGCCCATCTGTAATTTGTCTTGATTAAGCCGGGTCTCCATCTGCGAGCGCCCATCTCTTGTTGGTGTGTCTTTCCCATTTGCAATATATTTCATTCCAGCCCCCCCCCGTCCACTTAACACCCCACCTCCTGCTCCAAGCAAAAGATTAACAGATTAGAAGTAACATGATTGCCTGCTTCCTCTTTTTCTTTTGTGCCTTTTTCCCCCTCCTTCAGGAAGAACTGAGGAAGAAAAGGAAAAAAACCACATCAGCTCTATGATTTGCCTCGTCGTGTCTCCATCTGTAATATCAAGCCAGTCGAAAGCACTCAATGTCCTTACTATTCTAATTTCATCTGTCTTTCTCGCTCTGTACTGTATCACATGACACTTTGCGCGCGCACACACACACACACACACACACACACACACACACACACACACACACGCCCATTCAGAATTAGAATTCGGCACAGATGTATAGTGTGACCGGGGGCCCATTTCTCCAGCGTGGTCTATGGAGGCCCGTCACACACCTCAGCAATGCGTAACCAATAAGTGAAAAAGAAACGCATGACTGAAAAAAAAGAGATAGAGGCAGATGAAGTGCAGTAGATGAGAGAAAGCAGGAGAGTTTGACTGGATGGATGGAGCAGAATCAGAAAGAAGTAGCGAGGATGAAAAAAATAAAATGAGTCGGAGAGAGAGAGAGAGGCGGTTTAGAGAGAGAGAGGAGTAGAGTGGTGAAGCAAAGGATGGAGGATCTAGCAAGCTGGGTGGCATTAGTAGGGAAAGCCTCTCCACTTCTGCTAGATAAGAGATGGCCCTGGCCAATGGTGTGGAATGGTTCTGATTGGCTGAGCCTGATCCCACCGGCAGAGCGGACCGAGCTCTTCTCCCGGAGCTCGGAGCACCACCGTAACTCTGTCGGATATTTCATACTTGGCTCCTACAACCATGACTGCTTCACGGTACTGCTACTCCGATCCTCTAAAACCCCGTACTGCTCAACATTTCATACTTCACTCCTACAACAGTGACTGCTGTGGCGTACCACAATCAGAGCTTTAAATCCTGCCTTCCTTAGGACAAAAATGGTACTTTAGCAGCAAAACTCCTTTAGTTTTGTCAAAACAACCATCACATCTCTAAGGTTTAACCAGTCGAAACCAAATAACCAGCCCAGTATTCCTTGGAATTATAACCTTTTTGGATAATTCTGCATCTCGCAAATGTATGTTCAGTTCCAACTTTCGACGCAAATGCAAAAAAAAAGTTGTAGTAGAATTATGATTCACAATAATCTGGTGATACCATACATATTATGATACAGGGGTTATTACTATTCAATAAATTGTGATACTGTAAGCTAGGCTATCGGTCTATTCATCATGACCAAAAATATCCCAAAAATGTCTTGAAGGAATTCCTTCAAATATTGGTGCAAACTTGGCACCTGTGCTTGGGGATTAACTAATCAGAATTTTCTAACAGGAGAAAATGATGAAGCGACAGACATGGTTGTTAAACTGCAACATGACTGGTTGTCAGAGGGATACAACCACGAGGAGGTGATGTGTTTTATGCAATCAGAACAGTTCCTGTCACATCAACATATTACTACTCTTTGTGCAATCGGAACCACTGCCATGAATCGTTGCATGTAAACAATGAATTCAAGATTGATGCAGTGTTTTTGAGAATCCATACATTATCAAAAAACACAATACCACAATACTCAATATTTTCCAACTCCATGTGCAAATATTGGAGAAATTCACAATTTTCTAAACATTGGAATTGAATGTGATCGAGGGTTTTACACAATCTCAGTGTTCTTGTCTGTGAGAAGGTTTCTTAACACCAGCAGGGGCTGCAGTTAATGGAGAACACATATGTGACAGACCCGAATACCAGACTGATCCGACAGAAACTGGACACCCACCATTTCCCGAGGCTTTCCCCTTTAATTGATTATAAACTGGCATCTGTTCCCTCCTCCAGCTCCGAACCATATGGGAAAACCTCTTATTAGAACCCTAATTGGCTGAAAACTGGTGCATTAAAAACTTTTGTTTCACGGATCATTTCAGGATTAAAAAAGCGGAACATTTAACTATTGGACTACAAGTCACTTCAAAACACTCATCTAATACCTTTTAGGTTCAGATTTGGTTACTTTAAAACGTTGAAGTTACAGAAAACTTGCCTTTGTGTAAAAAGAGCTTTCAAAGTTACTTTTGATATCATTTATTTGTTTTAATCCATTTATTCTCACTTTCACTTGGTCCAATCGTGTGGAGATATTGGCAGGTATTACTGTCTACCATGTTGAATCCTTCATATATCTAACATGATGAAGACACATGTATGTTCTTGATAAAGATGCAGCCTCCATTGCTCGTGATATTAGAGTCACTCTTGTGGTGTCAGATCCAATCAAATCTTTCTACTCCAGACTCCAGAACATTTGTATAGGTGTTAAATCTCCGGAATTGACAGAAATAGTATATATAATGCTGTAAGTTAGCCTTTTTGATGCACACCATGACAGATAGGGGTCCTACAGTACAGTCACCGCCGTCACAGACATTGCTGTTATTCGTACTTTTGGGCACCCTGACCTCGCTGTTACCCTGTAAACCAGCTGGCTATGATTATGCAGCGTGGAGACTTTGGCAGCGGGGCCTGAGAAGCCATCTGGAGCAGCGGGAGGTTTGTCCCAGCGGGCCGGTCGACCTGTGGGCCGGCAGCGGGGAGAGTCCGGCAACCCTGGTGCACAAAGCAAAAAAGATATATAGTCCTGTGTTGTGTTAAAGTTCTGCTGTGCGGAAGAAGCATGCATGAATGACATAAACCAGTGGGTGGATGTGGCAGGGACAGTTTCCTCTGATCTGATCTGAAAGAGGCTGAAATGTCACCTCTGGGTTCAAGTTTATATTGTTTTCAAGTAAAATGTATCATTTTAAGGGCTTTTAAATATCTTTTGTGCCGTCAAAAAGATTTTAAACTGACTTTTTATAAGGGCTTATCAGTGTTTCCCAGTAGTTCAAAAATAACAAAAACCTGCTCTTTGACATCCCAGTAATACACCCTCTCATTTGGGTCTAGACTGGATACACAACATAATGATTTGAGTGCAGTTTTAATGACAGTTTTTACACAATATAACGGATAGTTAAACTATTTAAAAAGTGACAGCTACAGTAGATATAGCTGAAGTGGATTGGCTCCAATTTGATATTCACTATATTTAACACAATTAACATCACGCAACAAGCCACTAAGTGACTTTACTTGAAGTGTTAATTAGATTTTATTATTTTAGATAAAACTTAAATGATGCTTGAAGGGAGACAGGGTCACAGCAGCAGCAGAGAAATACAGACAGCGGGTGGGAGTAGAAAAATATGATACTTCACGAGAATAGAGGCAATTAATAATAAAACATAATGAGAGTTATACAATAGAGAGGCAGTGTCATCTGCGAAAGGTCGGTACAGTAGATGTGGTTATCAAGCAGACGGATGTGAGAGCTCAAGCGATGGTTTTTTCTTATTTGACCATTATGTGTGTCACAGTTTGATCCAGTCTTTATCCCTGTCCCTGTCCTCCTCTCTATCCACTGTCCACGCTGCGACTGCTTATGGCTGAACCCTGACAGGAAGCTTAAAGCTGCGAGGTCAAGCCCAAAGTCCGAGCCTCAAAGGCCTACGCGGCGGACACCGAAGACACGACCACAGATTACTGTCTGGACGGACAAAAGGAGTGGACTGTGGACTGAAACGTTTCAACATGGAGACCCCGCCAAGGTTTTTGAAGTCGAGTCTTATCGTGGCGAGCGGCACAGATGAACTGCTCTGTATCCTCGCTTTTATCAGATCAGACGGCGACGGGAGGAACGTTAGCGGGAGGCGATTCAGCAACCTCGAAAAAAATAAAAAGCTGCTGCAGGGGGACATGAAAAGCTTCCTGAGAGACGAGGACGACTCTGCTTTCTCCTCCGCCTTCTCTCATCCCGTCTGACTAATGTGCCTCCACACGTCTTCATGTGCGTCCTGTGAAGATGTGCAATTATTTCATATGTATGCATCTGTTACGTATAGTGGGGGGGTGTAATGATGCACCTGGTTTAATGGTTGGTCTGTGAGGAGTTAGATGCAAACAGCTTGTATTGGACACAATTGGGAGGCAGTCATGGAAAACGGATAGGTGTCAGTAAATCCTGATGTTGCAGCGTAACGATTCCTAATGATGCCATTTCAGCCCCGTTTGCACGGTGTGTTTGACGAGAACAAGACCCGGTTGTGTCACATGAACCCAACCACTCATTTAAAGAGAACTCACCTCAGTGTACATTACCGGCAGCTAAAGCATAGCCCGCTGGGTGAATTTTCATGCTCTCCATGAGCGGTGCTAAGTGCTTAGACAGAAACATGTCACTCAGCTGTCAGACTTTTTTTTTTCTCGTTGCACAACCGTTTATGATTGAGGGCAAGCATGGACAAATGAATACATACATACACAACATTAAGTGTAGCAGGGTACTTTACTGGTTTAAGCTTCTCAAATGTGATGAGTTTCGACTTTCCTCAGTTTTAAATAAATAAGGGTTTTCAGTCAACTCCCTAAGATGATATGAGAGCTAGCCACTTTCCACAAGCTCTTTTTAGTAATATAAGAAACCTCTATTACATGCTTCAATCATATAAACACAAGCAAAGTAGCTGTATGAAGGTATGTTTTGTGATTTTTTGTTCAATAGGCTATCGTTCTAAGGGTAAGTAGGGTGTGCTTTGTACTACTGGGTTGGCCTTTGTACTACTGGGTTGGTCTTTGTGCTACTGGGTTAGTCTTTGTGCTAATGGTTTAGCCTTGGTGCTACTGGGTTGGCCTTTGTGCTACTGGGTTGGCCTTTGTGCTACTGGGTTAGTCTTTGTACTACTGGGTTAGTCTTTGTGCTAATGGGTTAGCCTTTGTACTACTGGGTTAGTCTTTGTACTACTGGGTTAGCCTTTGTGCTAATGGGTTAGTCTTTGTGCTAATGGGTTAGTCTTTGTGCTAATGGGTTAGCCTTTGTACTACTGGGTTAGTCTTTGTACTACTGGGTTAGTCTTTGTGCTAATGGGTTAGCCTTTGTACTACTGGGTTAGTCTTTGTACTACTGGGTTTTGTACTACTGGGTTAGCCTTTGTCTGGGTTAGTCTTTGTGCTAATGGGTTAGCCTTTGTACTACTGGGTTAGCCTTTGTGCTAATGGGTTAGCCTTTGTACTACTGGGTTAGTCTTTGTGCTAATGGGTTAGCTTTTGTGCTAATGGGTTAGCCTTTGGGTTAGGGGCTCTTGCTCGTGTGTTGTCTTTCTTCTCTCGCTGTCGCAAATTTGTCCATGTTTTCTAACATTTTCTTGAGTTAAAAGCTGTTGTTTGTGTTTTGTGTTGCCTGTTAAAAACCAATCACTGTACACTAACATCATCCGGGGTTATTCTTGTGCTGGGAAAGTTCCTAACCTGAAATAACAGCTAAATACTCCCTCAAAAAGATGTTCCAAGATCTAACATCCTTCCCAGTTTTTGTTATTGGTCGGACAAAACAAGCATTTTGAAGTTGTGTCACTTTGGCTTGTTTTCATTTTTAGCAGCAATCAATTCATCAGATCGGCAGATTCATCATTTTCTGTAGCCCTAAACATCATTTTCTGTGTAAGATGATAATGCCATCCTACTACCTGGCTGCCTTTTATGGGGCCAGTAAATCGATACTTGTCTATGCTATTTCTAATTATTTAAATACTTGCAAATGCTAATAATCACGAAGGTAGCTTTATCATATAAGATTTAGATGATTCTGACTGATTAGTGTCTATTGTTGGACAATTATTGTCCCATATATCATCACACTGACACCAGTATGCCCATATGTCCATGTGTGCTGCTTCTCTCCTGCTTACTCTTTGTTTTTGTGTGTGCTCAGATGGTGGGCGGATTCTGCCCTCTTGGCTCGGCTCCACATAGCTGCACTTCCTCCCCGACGTAACCACAGCCCTCAGCTGGAGCTTACTCTGGGTAAGCGAAGGTGATTGGCTACGATGTTCTGCGGATGAGGAGGGATCAACCTAGAGAGAGAAACGATGGGAGAGAATATACCTTCAGGTGAGAAATTAATTGAGCCTGTAGATTTCAGCGAGATTCCTCTGCTGATAGGCCGCGTTCTCTCTCCCCGACTGTGTATCTTCCTTTTTTCAAACACCCTAAGAACATTTTAGCACTGGTCTGTGGAGCGCAGTGAATAGAGAGGCATTAGGTCTGACAAGTCAGACTTTATATATGTGCTTGTCTGCTGCAGTCAGGACTGTTTTCCTTCAGTAGAACTGATGACTCCATAACCAAATCCACGAGGCAAAGCGATGTCAAAAAACCTGAAAATCACAAGTAGCACTTCAATTACCCTGTTTCATTTTTGAACTGAGGGAAATAAAAATCTTGGGGAAGTGTGTGTGTGTGTGTGTGTGGGGGGGGCTCTCTGTGTTTTCATGTGGGGCAAGGTTTCCATAGAGACTGGCCGGCTAATCCGACGAGCTGTGGAAGACGGAGAGAGCAGGTCTGAAGTGCTCAGCATTACGGCGGCGTCTAAAAGCTCCCTGCCTCTCAGCGCCTTAGTCTTCATTACCTCCACATCCCCTTTTGATTGGCTGCGTTTATCCTGAGTACCCAAGGTTTGGGAGGGAACCGTAACCCCCCCATACGCCCCCCTCCATCCACCACCACCACCACCCGCCACCCCGCCCGCCAACAACGCACACGCCACCAGCATCGTTCAAGTAGTCATAGCAACCACTGAAGGCAAGAATTTGGACTCATAAACTATATATATTGTATCATGTTCTGTACCTGGCAGTTTCAAGACAATACACCGCTCTCCTCCGGCTACAAACCGCACATTTTGGGAGAACGGTACAAAAGGAGTGATTACAGCATAAGGTTTGTGGGTGTTAAAATGATAATAAAAAAGAAGAACATTGCACTCCCTTGGATGTGCTAAGTGGCAAAGATAATTTGACTTTCGGTTCGGGGGTCGGATGCTGCGGCTCCGTGCAAAACTCTGGCAAGAATTCAGTCATCCTGTGATTGAAATAGAAAATTAGCCGGGGGTCTTAAGCCCATCCGCTCGTGCCATGCAGTGCCCAGTGTGTTCACATTGCTTATCTGGAGCCAACTCCAGCTCAGTCGGGGGTTTGGACAAATGCTGGCAAGACACCGGAGTCTTTCCACGATGCTTTGGTTGTGGACGGACAAATTTGGCCCAAACATCGACAGAATTTTCTTGAATTGCCTATTTACACATCCATGAGACACGGAGCAACATAAGCATTCATCTGGCACATTCACATTTGCTTCCCTTTCAGCTCCGGTTGGGTCTCCACCGACTGTAGACTGTACATAAGAAGTGAAAGTGACGTTGATTTGTGGACTATAATTTTTTGTGGCCGTTGACATCTTGGTTTCTTGGCTATTAATGTAAAAAAAGCCTTCTAGCCAGTGCTTAGTTTGTCCGATCTGAGCTGCTGTAGAAAGACGGCGGATCTGGAGCAAAAAACACAACTATTCATTGTTTTACGTCATTATACACCTAATATAAGTGAATATTTTTCTTTCATTTTTACTCGTCTTTATTGTATTTTTTTACATTTAATGGGACCATAATTTACTAAATGAACATCATGCTGTATTGAAGAAGACTTGAAACTAGAGATTGAGACCATAAACTCATGTTTGCAATGTTTACTGAGGGAATAAATCAAGAGAGAAGTAGAGTCATTTTCTCATAGACTTCTATACAACCAGAGGAGTCGCCCCCTGATGGACACTAGAGAGAATGCAGCTTTAAGACACTTCAGAATTGGCTGCAGAACAGAAGGTTGCCCCATGATTAAATCACAGGATAACCACTCTTTGGCCTGATGCATTGTGGGTGAAAGAAGGAGTAAAAAAAATAGAAAGACTACAGTAGACCTTAAATTGAAGGTAAAATTAGTATACCAAACAAGTTCATGTTGAGATTATAATCAGAATATTATCACAATATAGATATTTGACACAATGAATTAATTACTTGAACAAAATCTTTTGTATATGTTTACATAGATGGAAGCCTCGGAGCCACATCTGTTTCTGCTGCAACGTCAACCTGCTGCCAATCTGAAGCTTTTGTCAACCAAACACCAAATCAATTACTGCGAGCAAATGCACAGCAACAATTTAATAATGCCTTAAATGAAAATAAGCTCATGAAACACTCCCCAGTAGCCAGCTGATGTATTTAAATGTGCATCAAAAAAACAACATTTAATGTAGATTAAGCAGGAGTGTTCGTAAATCAGTCTGCATTTATCTGTAAATGAATATGAGTGATCCTTACAGCATCTGCCGTCCGCAGCTGCTTTGTACTGTATGAAAAGCTTCTACTGCAGTTAATTAAATCTCAGCAGCCGTCTGAAGGCAGCAGGACAGATATGTTGATAAATGTATAGCCTCTGATTTAAGAAGTGCTGCCCCATTAAGCACGGCCGTCTACTGTGTCTACCTTTATTCAATCACGTGCAAACAACACTAAGCTGCTACAGAGTAGCCACACACACCTTTACACACATGAGAATTATAACTCCGTATGCTGCCTGTCTGAGAGGGAGACATCACATTACTGAGGCTCATTAATCCTGTGCATCACAGCCAACTTTTATTTTTAATTCAGTTGTTAATGTTCAATATTCCTGAAGTCATTTTGGAGGAAACATTGCTGTCACATTTTAAAGAACCAATTATGTTTTTTATATCATCCTTTAGCATTCGAGCGGTGTTCCTTTACTTATTAAACTCTGAATATTAACATTTTGATCAAAGAACATATGTTTTATTGACAAAATGGTATTTTTCTTAGCCGTTTTCACAATTGAGGAAACACCGTTTTGTGACGAATTTAAAAATTGCAATTATTTTTTTTGAGCGTTTTATTTAGAGCATTGATTGTTATAACAACCTGTTCCTTGATGAACTTGGCTGTCTGACGGCAAAGTAAAGAGGTGTAAATATTCCAAATATATTGTACATTTCAAAAATATCTGACTTAATCCTTGCAATTATTTTTAAATTTAGCACATGCAACATGTATGATTGTGTGTTTTTGCGTCGAGCCACTCTGCATTATGCAGACAATAATATGATTTAACGTTTAGTTGTCGTCATCATGCATCGCTGTGATTGGCTCGGCTCATTCAGAGCGATGTGTGTGAACGTGTATTCATTAATCACCACACCCCTCTGGTCTTTTTGTCCTCTTCAGCCAGACCTTTTGCACTCTGCACCGCTGCACATGCCTGAAACCAAAATGGCAGGTGTTCTCGGAGACGCCCACCTAGTCCATGCACCCGAGACTTGCCGCTCTGCACTCATGTGGCACACAGTCATTTTAACAGACGTGCCAGGAAACCAATTACTGCATTTTTTTGGAGCGTTCACAATCACAATTTCATCCGTTTGTTCCAGTAAAAAAGTCACAAAAAAGCTGTTTTACTAAATTATTTCCTTTCCATGTTTGTGTGTCACCCAGAGAAAGACTCTAAAAAGAGTGCATGCACATTACAGTCCCACAAATCCAGAAGCCCAACGGAACTTTTTGTTGCATGTGAGTGATTTCTATTTAAATGTAGAGCCTGTACACAGTATGTATGACATCAATAGAACATATGAACAATTTCAAACGTATCTTAGCTTTTGAGCCACTAACATACAAAATGCATAGAACACTAACTTGTAACTAACATTAAGATTGCTGCAATCCTTGAACTACACCTTCACTACAGACTGGCATGAAATCAGCTCAGGTACCAGCTCAAAAAGTCAGTATTCCCCTTCCAAAAAATTGTACTTCAGAGTACCCACACACACACTTACACACTGGTCTTTCCTGCCAAGAGGAAATGCATCGGTCACCATTATTTCATTCCCGAAAGGCTATGCTTTCATCTTGACTCAGCATCCTCTCTTTATTTCTCCTTCTTTTCTCTCTAATACACACATGCAAAATCACCGCTGAAAGCTTTTCATCCTCTTCTTTCACACCTTCTATTCTCATTTTAGACTCACCCTGACCCACATACTTTTTTATTCCTCATCCAAATTCTTCCACGTAACCACCAGTTCCTTTCGATCTTCACCTTTTCTCTCTCAGTTTTCATCACTTCAGGTTTTTTGTGTTGGGACACTGCTGGTGTAGACAGTCAGTATCTTTCAATTTGACCGTTTTCATTTCGGTTTTATTCTCGTTTGGCTGCTGGAACTTTGACATTAAAACGCTTTTCTGTGAAACCGGCATCACAACAACAACACAACAATATTAATAAAGAGGACTGACTCTAATGTTTTTGTGACCCTGAGCTATATTTTCTTCAAACCTGACTGTGACAGACCATAAAATTCTTCCAGATAACTTATAGTATAGTTTTCTTAAAAACACTTTAACTGCAGTATTATTGATTATGGTGTACTAGCTTTTTGGAACTCATTTTATGGTTGCATTATTGCCCATTTTAAATCTCTAAAGGAAACGTAAACCCAAAGTTGAGTGCATTTAGTCTACCAAAAATTTGTTTTGCTGCTAACAAGACTGGAAATCTTTTGATTCTATAAGTTGAAACAGGCCGGCACTATTAAGAGATAGGTTTGTTTGTTGGTCTTTTTGAAAATATGGCTGTCCTTCAAGCCATCAGCTCTGTTTTAAAGGATGCACATGTTCATTTTCAGAAACATTCTTGTATTTTAAGTTACTACTAGAACATGTGTACATGCATCAATGTTCAAAAAACACATTTGTTGTCTCACAAATAACTGTCTGAGAAAACCTTTATTTACCGTCTTTTTGAAACGGTCCATTTTAGCGCCTGTCCCTTTAAGAACCCCCTCTGGACCCAGTGCTACATTCAAACCTGAACACTTTTGAACAGGCAAATCAAATACAAACGATTTGACTTAAATACCTCTTGTGGCAATACTCAAAGTACAGAAGCTAAAGACGCTCTCACTTCCGTTTCACTGGAACTTGAAATTGTGGGAAATTACAGCTTTGCTTTGTCTTCTTTCTCAATGCAGTATCTAAAGCTGATTGTCTGACACAAAGCACTATAAACTGTTGCAAAATTTCTGTAGTCATATTTGTATGCCGCAGCGTTACTGTTACAGTCATTTAAAAGAAAAAGCATTATGTGTAGACATTCAGTAGTAATGCTATGATTGGCTAGTCAGCATCAGAGGGGCGGGACTTAGTGAAATGTTCAATTAATGATAAGAGAAGGATTTTTTTTTTATTTTGTCCTCCAACAGATGTTTCTTTAAGCCAAGAACTGGAGCTATCAATTACGATATGAAGGTCTGATGACAAGTGAATCTTTATAGATATTTTTCCTTTTCATGAGAAACTGTTTCTTCGCCTGTCAGTCCAACCCTAATCACATATATTCTCCATAATGTGAATCGGAGACTCTAATTAGGGTAAGGTCAGCCAGCTAAAGTGTAATCGCTTCCTATCAACTGCACTATCATAAATTATGGAGTACAGCCATGAAATTATATTTATGGCTGTGGCTATGGCTCAGGCAGCTATTAGCCACACTGGTTAGCAAATGAAACCTCCCGTAGTCCACCGTTTAATTCTCCAAGGAGATGATTCACAGTTACCGAGACCAGAGGAAGAGCGGGCGGCAGGGGTAAAGATTATAACCTCTACGGAATCGTGCGTGTGCGCCTGTGTGATATCGTATGCGTGCACTGCATGTGTGCAAATGTGCTTTTTCGTGCACGTTTGTGCGAACCGGAGCGTGTGTTTTAATTGGTGGCTGTGGCGCTCTCTTTGTGCTTGATGGGTGCTGTCTTGCTGCTGCATTCACACACACACACACACACTCACACAATGCCAGCTATTAATCTATGACGGAGGGAAAGACAATGGCACGTGAGGTAATTTCTGTCCAACCACACCCACCGGCGCTCTAATTGCGCTGCGAGGCATGTAAAGGAAAATAAGCGGCTGTGCGAGGAGACTGTCAAACCCTGGGAACACTGTGGCTCTGACAACTTTAATTGGTAGTTGTCGTGTATATCCCTGTCTTCATTAGCAGCCCAAGACTACCTGCTTCTCCTCCCACACACACACACACACACACACACACACACACACACACACACACACACACACACACACACACACACACAGAGGCACAGCTATTGGTGAAAAGGTCATTAGATGTGCTTGGTTTAATAGCAGATTGTCATCCAGAACTGCCTGTGTTCCATGGACACTCGCATAAAAAAAAAAAAAGCACATAGTTATTTTCATTCACTTAATTCACATTGTGTGAATACCTGCTCCTATGCATGCAGTAGTGGAGCTGTGTTTTTTTTTTTTTAATTAAGCAATTACTACAGAACTGACAGAACCTTCTTTTCAAATATCAAGCATGCGAGCAACGCCACAAAACATATTGATTAAGAGACCAGAAGAAAGGAGTTGCATTCTCAAAATAGATTAATTTTTTTGTCATTTAAATGCAACAGATTGTTCTTGCTACCATTTTGTGCTTTACTGATCCTGCGGTTCTCATTCATGCAAGTAAACCTGCTGGTATAAAACAACAGGCAACCAATCTGGCAACCAGTGCAGGTTCGGTTTCGCACTGAAGTCGAGGGTTCTTCCACCAGACCAAAAAGAAGAAAGAGATTCTCAACTCAAATGTTTTTGTGAAATTAGTTTTTTATTAGAAGGATATGAACATTACATGCATTGCCACTTGTGAATCAGAATTCAGAATACCCTTTTTCCCCCCATGAGAAGGGTATAGTAGGCTCTTTTTACATTACATTACATTACAGTCATATCTTTTAGTCCTTCAGCTCTTTTTCCACAAGTGTCCTGTCAAGCAGCTCCAACAAACTCCACCAATCAGATAGCTAGGACACCGTGGACGTAATCTGAGAAAAGAAACCCATATAGCCGCTCGATGTGGGTTCTTGTGGTCTATATATAGACCTACGTGTTCATGACTACATGGATTACATCCAAATAGATTTTGTGGGATATCTACAAATCCCAGCGCATTCATTTTCAAAGGTATAGCTACAGATGCTGTATGAGCACAGCTTTAGCACATACATACAAATGCACATTCTTGTAAGTTATAGATCGGTGTCTCATACTATTAGAAGCGATGCATTGTTTTGGCATCCGATAAGCCTTTAAACTAACGGATCTACCGCTCAGACCAGCCTTCTGGATCGCATTAGAGCGTCCAAACTGTACCTGAAACAACGCACCCCCCCCCCACCAACGCAGCCCCTCCAGAGAATCGCCGCATGTCAACACAGCGACATACTCTCGGTCTAAGTACACAAAGATAAGGGTGTGTCTATCGTTGACGGTATGAATGAGAGTCCTGTAAGCTCTCCCTGCGTTGATGGCAGCCACTCTAGGTGGCCAGAGAGAAGCCATGCATTATTGAGGAAGGGCTTAAGGGGGGGTAAGAGTGGATTAGTCTGATATTAACCTCCAGAGGAAGAGAGAAAGGGAAGGGGATGACATGATGAGGATCACCCCTGGCCATTTAAACTGCTTTAATTAAATCCCGGATAGAGAGGCCACCACTCAGACTTGGAGAATGAGGGAGAAAGAGGAGAGGCAGAAGATGAAGAAAGAGAAGAAAGTGATGAAAATGAGGGAAAGGTAGAGCAGCGGTGAAAGAGACTGATTGGAAAAAATGGAGAATAGGAAATAGGAACAGAAAGAAAGAGGATGAGACGAAAAGGAAAAGTGTGTGTGTGTCAGTGTATGTGTGTGTGTGTGTGTGTGTGTGTGTGTGCTCGCTTGCAAAACGTCCCACTGTGATGAGGCAGACTAATGAGTTAGCCTTTTGCCATGCCGGTCACATGTGTGTGTGCCTGACAGCGACCGGGGCAGGCTGATAAATCAGCAGCAGAAATGAGATTTATAAAAACCTGATCTCCATCGCAACCCCCTGCCTCGCTCCCCGGCCGCCCTGTCGCCTTGCTATCTTCATTCGCAGAAACTTAGCGGGGCTACAGGAGGGCGAGGCCTGTACGAGAGAAATGTGGTTCTCTGTAAAAAAAAACAGAAATATGGTTTATTAATGTCCAGCAACCTGTATGTCACATGACTGAGCCGATGACTCATTAACTGAGAGAGAGGAAACGGCTGCAGAATGTATTCTGACCTATGTTTGATTTTTAATTAGACCACAAATTAAACGGTCTCTGAGTCATTTATCATTTCCTCCACCAAGAAGGTTTTGTTTTTAGTCAAATTAATTGTACATTTGTTTATTATGTTTTTAATTTATCTCTAACTTGTGAGCAGTTTTAATGGAATTTCGTGGAAAGTCAAACCAGGACCTGAGGGGTGTTTAGTAAAGATGTCATATAATCTGTTTAGAAATGGCATTTTACATTAGTATGTGAAGGATTTCATACATTTAGCTCACTGTGACCTTTGACACTGCATTTCTTATGTATTGTACGAGTGGTAGTTGCAAGCAGTTTTTGGCGTTGTCGTCATTGTTTTGTGTCAATTTCAATTGTTTACCATTGTTTTAGTTGTGAAAGTTCACTATTATCTTTACACAAGGTTTTACTCAATTTTGTTTACGTGAGGCTTTCATCCATGTCTTGCAATCTGGTCGTGTCTAAATACATTTTGTCATTTTTTGCAGACAAAATAACTTTTAACTAAAGATTTATCAATATTTTCTTACCTGAATTTGTTTGTCCTCTGTGAACAAATGTAGAACTGCCTCAGAACATGCATATGCACAAATGATAAAGGCCCAGCTGTCTTAGAAAGTAAAACACACACCTTTAAACTAAACGCCTAGCACACTAAAAACTGCATACATTATGAAAAACTTCAATAGACAACACCAATTGAAAAAAAAAAGTGAATCTACTAATGCATTGTACAAATGTATTAAATAACAATGGAATAGATGCCATTTAGTCCAAATTGAAATGTGACAGTTTTGTTTTTGTTTATGGCCTATTATGATCAGCTACTCCCACACATATTTAGTGCTGTAAAATTGCCATACTTCTGTCTTACAACAACTTCAATGCTTTCTCCATGATACACCTCTCAACAAGCCTTTTTCCTTTACATAGAGCAATGGTAAGGCGTGGCAGTAGATGGAATACAATAGAATAACACCACAAACTCTGGCCTTGGTCTCTGATTGTGTCCTCCATGAGTGTTCTTCTTTCAGACACAGTTCCAACAGAAACTGAACAATAACGGCTTTACAAAGGTAGAATTTATTGCAGATCTATTGCGTTGAATTGCATTACACTGTGAGATGGTGTTATTTCTGTTTCGACCCCTGTAGCTACATAACTCTCTGTGTGTGTGCTCCTCCAACAGCCAGTCCATCAAAGAAACAACATTATAAATGGATAAAAATAAGCCGCTACATCGGGTGTTATCAGCGGGAAAACAACTGCAGATAATTTTAGATCGAAGTCAGATGTGTTTTCAAGTCAAAAACTTTGTAAAGGTGAGCTTGTTTATCTTGAATTCTAACTTTATTGTGCGTTTGTTTGTCCTTTAATTGTCAAGACAGTGTCTTAATATAGTATTCAAACACAGTATCTAGTCCACTAAATACAAAGCACAGCACACAGACAATATTCCCACAAACACAGCTCACATAAAACACTCCATCACACTCGTCCGGGGTCTCAAATGTAATCTTTTGCCTCTATGTGGAGTGTACACTTTGTCTTAGAGGCATCAGTCAACAGCAAAGTGTAGCTCATTAGAAGCGCTATTACAATATTCTAATAAGAGAAGCCACAGCGAGGCGTTAAGACACATTGTTTGATTATCTCCACCCCGCCTCACTGGCTCCGCCCCCTCACATCCTGATTCATCCATAAAGCTGCGTGGTTTGATGTGCCTGTGTGTAATGAGAAAGCCTGCAGCCAGGTAGAGCAAAGCTCAGGAAGTGATTGTATAAATCAAAGAAGGGTTCACACACTAGACATATTACAGTAGTTTAACACATGACCAGAACAAAGAGAAAAAATAACCATATTTATGGATTGATACCGTGGATGGATAGAGTTTTATAGTTTAGTTAAATGAGAGTTTTGCAGCACAATATAAATCCTATATATACTGAGAGAAACAGAACGTCACCTTCTATCAACACGTTGTGATTTAACGTGCTGAATGCTAAATGTTTTCTTAGCAATGTACGTTATCCTACAAAATCTTATTATCATTATCACACATTTAAGTAGTAATGTTTATGCACTCAATGCACTGAAACATTGTGGTTTTGGTTACTTGAAGCTCGAGATGTGACATGTTTTAGGGTGTTTTTTGCAGCCTTAAAATAAACACATGTAGGACTTTGTTCCCTGGAAACATTCGCATTGCATGTCCCTAAAAACCACAAACATATAAGAAAAATATATTTAAATCTTCTCTCTAAATTTGGTGTTTGAGAGAAAGTCAATTGTATTTTTTGTAAATTTTCTTAAACTTTATGTGAACCATATCATCTGCTTTTGGCTAAGAAAGTAAGTTATCATCAAATCAATGCAACACTCTGACCCAAAATGACCCAATTCAACCAGATATACTGCATTAAAGGCTGTTTTCGTATTAACAGTTCAGTAAAATTGCTCCCATCTCACACACTGTCATATTTTTTGGAGTATCAAACAAACATCCCCCCCTGTAGTCAGTGTGTAGTTCTGTCCTTTATGGAGCACAAAGGCTGCAGTCAGCTTGGATTCATGCCAATCTAAATAAATCCCACTGTCACAAGTTTCCAAGGTGGGAAAAAAAAAAGAATCAGCCTGTCCATTGAAACTTCTCAAACCACCTTTGCAGCATAATAAACATGTTTGCTCTCCGTTCCATCAGACAGATTTGGAAAATGCTGCTGAAACACATCCGGTACGGACTTTGATTGAAATATGGCCTCATGCTGCACTAGTGCACATGAAAAATCAAATCTGGTGAATGAAGCCATCACACATTCTTAAAGGAAAGTAAAACAGAAAAAGAAAGGATAGAAAAAATGATACAGCAGAACCAGAGACTTCATTCTTCTTCCTTGTTGAAACAACTTAACTGCTGATATGTTCAGGTGTCTTATTCTAGTAGTGACAATGAGAAGTGGGCTACAAAGGTCCGAATTGTTTTATTTTCAAACTTCAAACTAGTCTTTAATATCATAGAATGTATATAAAAGTGATAAAAGTTTGACGTAGTCACCGTAACCTTACGGATTGGTTTGATTGGCGAGTTTGGCTTTTTGTCTGTCGCCATCTTGGTTTTTTTTGTTTACCAGAAGTACTGGCGCTAGCAAGCCAGATTGGTTAGCATGGTGCATTTGTAATTCATGTTTTATTGGGATGCTTATTTTGGCTAGTGAAAAACAGGCTTTAAAAATAAATGTGCTTAAACAGCTGGATCTTTAGAGTGTCTTTTAGTAGAACAGAATGCTGAACAAAGCTGTGGTAGCGACTTGCCACTCAAAGCAACTACTACCTTATTAATGCATAAATTTAAGCACTTGTTATAATTTAAAGAGGTGAGTAATGTCATGAGCAGGGTAGTAAGCAATAGAGAAGAAAACTGTTTTTGTACCAGGCTGTAAATAGGTTTATTTCTAGTGTTAAGTTGGGCATTTTACCATAGAGGTCTATGGGGATGGTCTTGCTTTTGTAGCCAGCTTGAAACCACTATTCATTGAACTACAGTCTTCTGCGTTGGCTTCAATTTTCAGACCCAACTGTATACATTTATTTATTTATTTTTAAATGCAGTTGTTCTCCCAAATCCCCGATAACAAACAGTTATGTATAAAATCATTGGAGTTTATGTAATACAGCTCCTGAGCCCAAACTATCCTTTCTTATCTAAATTAATATTCCACTGGTTTAAAGTTGAAAATGCTCCCTCACTGCGTTTCGCCTCACCCCAACATACTTCCACCCTGAACTCCAACACATGAAAAGATTTCAATTTAATTTGTTTTTTAAGGTGAGAAAAAATGAATCGAGAGCACTGATGCTGAATGATACTAATAGAATAGAAACAAATAGATAAGTGAAGGTGTGCTGCTACAGCTGTAATCCCCAGAGATGCACTTCAGTCTTTAATAAAAGCCTAATGTCTGATTCATTGATCCGGTCAGTGGAGATACTCTGTTGCATTTGCCCGGCAACAAAGTATCCCGGCTTTGAGGAGCAGAGAAACCCTCTCCCTGCACTCTGCACCCCCATCTCTGAGCTCTTGTAATTCAAGGGGCAGGCAGCCATTAGCAGGCCAGAGATAGTGGTATTCTCCACACACACACAGCCGTCCTCTATGTACCGCAATGTAATCTGTTGCATTTATTGATTTTCTTCACCTTAGCTTCTAACGCCATTTACAGTATGTTGAGGCCTCGGCTGGAGACAAGGACTGAATTCACAGAAGAACTCCTGCAGCATGCAGATCACAACTTCCTGCTCTCTTTCACATTGAACAATGAGGGCAAACAGAGAGGTGGAGAAGTTAGAGGTAAAACTGTATTTTTGTGGGAAATATACAGATGTTTTTTGTTTTTTTCTTCTACCCCATCTGCAAACACTTAGTGTACTGCAGGTGACTTGTGAGCTTTACTGTGCAGGAGTGGGAGGAGAGGCACAGCAGGGAGTGTGTTAGTAACGGTCAGGGTGGTGCAGTGCAATTCTGGCCTTTCCTTTCAGATGATTAAATCCCTCTAACTATCTGAAGGGTGGCAGGACAGGTATGGGCCTTCAGTCTGCAGACTTTAAATTGAGGGATGAAGTGTGCATTTTCAAATGGCTTTTTAATTTTCAGTGCAGAACATCACCTCTGACCGTGTGAGTTGCAACCTTATTTTTTGCAAAAATGAGGTTGCAAAATGACTGAAAATCTAGCAGGACCTGATGTATATACACTTTTCATAGCCTGTATCTTTATGTGACACTCATATTACTTTCCATATGGCAGTCGTTTCATTAAATCAGGGCTGTGACTGTTGATTCTTCTTCTTCTTCTTTAGCTTCAAATTTCCCGTCTGAAGCTCCAACATAAAGATAATCAAACACAATTGTGCAAAATGGAGAAAAGTGGCAAATCATCAGTCTGTTTGAAGGCTTCAGATCTGGTGTTATAGGGTTTTTACGCCAATTGGAGAACAGTCAACCAATCAGGGCTTTGTAGGCACGGTTTGAGAATGGTGACGTTGTCTTTCTCGGTTAGCCTCCTAGCTACAGAAAACTTGTTGAACAATGCCCTGTCCCGACAAAAAAAACATCTTACATTTAAAGCTTGAATCAGCATTGATCCACCTATTGGCTTGACTTAAAGGATGTGTTTATTATAAAAAACATTGTTAATTGTTAATCAATTCAGAATTGACTAATTCTTTTAGCAAAACACCCAAACAAATGTTCCTGTACAGACCTTGTATCCTGAATTTGAATTCAGGTCACACAAAATACAGACAGCCAGCAAATGAATTGAAACATCTATCCTTGTTCTACAAAGGCAGCTGTTACTTCCTATTTTTGCCATTGTGTCCTTCAGAATAAAACACCTCCTATGGTGGCCGTTAGCCATTCTGCACTCTGAGTGTATAATCCTCTCAGGTTTGACCCCACCTGCCTCTGTCTCTTTAACATGAGGTTGTAGTAGTAAACTTTCAGCTGGTGTCAGAGCGATGTTTGGTCTGGATTTAAGGCTGGATGAGACAAGAAAACACAATAAAAAAATGGGACAAAGACTAAAAAACATAATCGTGCCCTTTTTAAAACAAATGTAGTTTCTCATCCGACTTGTCTACATTTAATCAAGTCTCCTGATATGAAACTCGTTGTCCTTTGTGTATAAAAACCCATTCTCTACCCCGGTCATCAAGCAGAATGACAGGCTATCTAAGGCTTCTATTGTGCCAAGCTGCCTCTGCCACACATTTACTCCGAGAGCTGATGGCACTTTCCATTGGCTAATGATTAGTTTGTGCCCCATAATAAGGGCCGTGTTTTACCCACTCTGCTCTGAAGACTCGTATATTATCGAGGAGAGAGGGGTCACAAGAACAGCAGAGAGCGGCTCTGAGTGTCCTATTACCTATTCAATAGTTTTGTGTATTTCTACCAAAGAGTCCCATATTTTGCAACAGCTCTTGTAGCGGTAACATTGCACCCCCTTCTCCAGCACCCTGGTTTTTGGTGATTTACAATAACCCAAAGCTAGTCCTTGTAGTTTGGACAATTTATTTTCTAATTGCACAATTTTCTTTTCCTTCAACTTCTTTTTTTTGCAAGAGAGGAAAATCTGAAAACCGGCCCCATTTTTCATCCTCACACCTAAAGGCTGGATGGACTAGTGGTCCAGTGAAATGGCACAAGTTTGTATTTTTCTTGAACTGTTGTAAAATAGTAATATAATCATTTTTATTTTTAAGAACTGCTTAATGTACAAATAATCTAACCACAAGTCTTTGGCTGCCTCCGTTGGTCACATAGCCATAACTTTGCACATCGTGTCTGCACATTTTATAAAGCCAACTTAAACGTAGTTCCACAACATGCCCAAATAATTTCAATATGGAAGATATTAGTTTTACTGGCGTTGAAGACCAATAAGGACAAAAACCCCAGTGTGTTGTACGCAGTGATATACTCACCTAATCATTTTCAGCAAAGAAGCTGTATTTAATTGTATTGTTGTTATTATGTTGCCAGGTAACACCTTTTTAGAAGCCTGGATGAACTTTAATTAGTTCTACTTAATGTTTCAATGCTTTTAATGTCCATAGTGTTTACGCCTTAATTTTGTTTATTTTTGTGACAATTTGTGAAATAACTTTGTTGTTAAATTGTGACTTAATGACTATGGAGAAATGTAGACCTTGAGGCTGGGGGACAGTTGGGAGACACTGCTGTTAAAAAACTCCATATCTGCTAATAGATTAAATAATCCAAGAGGTTATGTAACTAAATGTATCAAGGACTAGCAGGAATTAGTCATTAAGGATCATCTGACCTATAACCTTTGTTTGATCATGCAGAAATCTTGCTTGCAGAACAGCTTCTATTCAGTGAGTACAGTTTTAAAATTTCAGAATCAATGCAACAACACAGTATGCCTTGCTGGTCAGTACGATGCAACTCTGCATTGATGGAATCAGAGATCAAGTTATTGCCCAAAAGAAGTCAGAATGTAGATATTCATCCACCAGGTTTATGATCAATGCAAAATATCCAAATTATCGCTGATCTACCTCAGGGGTTGGTGTTGTGGAAAAGCTGGATATGTAAGTGAATAACCTCCATCCCAGTTCCACACAATGGTTTTTAAATCCTAAAGATTTTAGGATTTAATATCAGCATCTCTAGATCAGTCTGTCTTGTTTTCTGGCTAAAAAATAAGGTAGAAACAATAAACAATTCTTAGTTAGAAGCTCTTCTAGGTCACATTTCTTATCAAGTTGCAATTTATAATGCCTGGCTATATACTCCGAACAGATAGGGGACTGCATCTCACCTCTTCTACTGACTCCAAACAATCTAAATTTACAGTAATGACTTATCGGGAGAGGGACCTTCAGTTAGCATTTAGCTGTAGCAACTTGCTTGGTAGCCAGCGCAAAGGGGTTTGGATTTAATCCAATTAAACTATGAACAGGTACACGTATGTAGTGAAAATGTTCATTTTTTTAATGTTTTAAACTGAAATTATGGCGAAATCTTATACATTGTATGTCATTATATTATTGTCAAGGCTTATGAAATTATTCCACAGTGGTAAAACAAAGTTAAATATATGCATTTCCTCACTGTGTCTGGACTCATTAAAACTGTGTTCCTGCATGTTCATACACCCTTCAACTTCAGCTGCATACTGGTATCATAGCAGCCAGTTAATCATGTATTTACCCAGTGTGTGTGTGTGTGTGTGTGTGTGTGTGTGTGTGTGTGTGTGTGTGTGTGTGTGTGTGTGTGTGTGTGTGTGTGTGTGTGTGTGTGTGTGTGTGTGTGTGTGTGTGTGTGTGTGTGTGTGTGTGTGTGTGTGTGTGTGTGTGTTTTGTACATGTCCAGGCTTTTTGATTGTAAGATATCGAGCTGCTCTATTTGCAGCAGAGATTCAGATCCAATCAAATCCACCTTTACCGTGTTTACCTGCAATTATTGTGTAGAGGCTTTTGTCGGAACACAGAAATACACACACACACACACACACACACACACACACACTCACTGAAGTATTCTAAAAAATGACCAAAATACTTGGCTGCAGTTGCTTGCACTTGATGACAAATCATCATCATCGCCACCGCCGCCCAAATCTCTGTATCCGTTCCCCTCCATACGCAGAACCACGGGGCTCCTTTCTCAACCGCAACTGCCGCCCACTTATGGTTCAACTTGCTGAGAGAGTAACAGGCTGCTGAAGCTTCCAATCTGACCACCAGCCACAGCACAACCGCAGCTCTACATTACCCAGACTGCCAGCATCTGCTGGTTTGGAAGCTGCACTCTGGGTAAGTACAGTCGGCCTACTGGGGGGATTTATCTGTTTATCTGTTGACCGTTTCTCCAAAGTGTGAGGGCCACCCTCAGTCCCAGAGTTTAACTATTAGAGTAAAACACTACTTATATTATATGCAATTTCAGTTCCACTTGTAGAAGTTCCCCTCCATCCTCAGATATAATCAGTCAATCAATGCAAGCTGATAGTCCTTTGACCCCGCCCAGCGAAAATGCACCTAAAACACATTGGGAACCAATCGTGATCCGATGGGCCAAACCATCTTCGGAAGTGTGAATGCAATTGCGTTTTCAGTCGACGTACAACAAATACGTGGGCGGGAAAATGTCATCGCACAAACGAGAGGGGGATGGTACGTTTGGTTACCAGCGATTGGATGTTGGATCCTGATCCGGATCCTGATCTGGATCTGGATCTGGATCTGGGGACGAGTGTGGGAACATACTGCTGAAATTTCTACCTTGTCTATTTGTTGGTCTGCTTCTGCATCACTCGGTGCAAGTTTTATAAATAAATGTAGTATTCCATGATGGAATTTTCATCATTCTTAAATGCAATTACACGGAAGTCTTTTCCATTATAATCCATCATAATATGACCGAAAAACACTATCAATTTACTGGATTGGTTTTCCACTTATCCTGGGTATTTCGTAACGCACACGTCATCACATGAAGCTGAATGGATGAAAGTCCTCCCGGTTTTAGCACCATAGTTTACATCAACCGAGTGGCACACTTTACCCCAAACCCCCCACCCCAACCCCCTCGACCTGATCTCCGTCTTTGAAATAGAGAGAGGAACGCCACTGTGATTGAACTCCTCTCTTTTATTTTTCCCCCTCTTTTGCTCATTTCCCTCTGATTGAATGTGTTTTATCTATCCGTGGGGGGATGGGTGAGGAAGAAGAGGAAGAAGGAGGGAGGGAGGAGGAGGAGGAGGAGGCGACGGGAGGGTTTCACGGCACAAGTCGCTGTGATGAAAGGGGTCTTTCACTCTTTTACCCTCCCTGTCTTTCCTCTTTTCAGCTGTTTGAGGCATCTCATCAAACGGGCCTGAATAGTAGACGTGACACTATCTGTTTCTCCACCACCACCTCTCTTCATGGTATCTCACCCACACATCCTTCCATCCTTCCCTCCCTCCCTCCCTATCAGTCTTGACTCCGTCTTCTATCAACCTGCGGCCACCGGCATCCGTCCACCCTTTCACTCGCTCACAATGGCGCTCAGTGACCGCTGACAGGAGGCCAGAGGAGAGAAAACCAAGCTGGGTTGCGACCATTGAAGCCTCTGTTCTAGATTTTCTGTATTTACTTTTCATTATATATAAGTGATACGGCACGGTAGCTCAATGGTTTTATTAAATGAACCACCCTACATGCAGACGGATCACGTCTCTTTTTGGAAACAGAGCGCCCCAATCGCTGTCAACGAAATAAAAATGATGAAAAACTAGACTGTTTATAACTACTCTCCTTTGCTGAAACATCAACATGAAGGTTCTTACACCTGATTAGGTCAGACTGGTTGCAACACTTTCATTGGTCTTCGCTTTTGATTGTCTAACTGGAAAAGTACCGTGGCTGTTCTCGAAATGTTGTCAGATTTCTATTGCTGAAATGAGGATTGTCCATCCTTGCATGCTTTGTTTTGTACCTGGACTATACATACAACTTGTACATCGTTAACGTTCTCTTTTTCCAACCAATCTAGATTCCAGAAATGAGCACATGCATTTCTCTCGGGTTTTGGAAACCTGCAAGTGTTGCAAAGTCACATCATCTTTAAACCTCTCCTCCCAATTTGCTGATTGTCTACTTTCCTAGCTGCTGGGTTTAATTAGCCAACCGTCAGTGTCGCTTGGTAAAAAAAAAAAAAAAAAAAAAGGAGTTCTTGCATATTGCAAAACTGAGCTTATCAGATTGAGGTTTTGTGCGGCTGTAAGAATGGTGCATTCGACAAAGAACATCAGTAAAAAAAACACTCTATTTTTGTCTAGATCTAATAGATCACCTTTGGGACGAGGCTCAGTGGCGTGTTTGCTGCATGTGGGACATTTCTAGTTTCTTGTTTTAGTCACGACGTTTGAAATGTTGTGTTATCCCACAGATGTATATATGGGCAGAGTAGTCAGAACAGGTGCAGCTGTGCGGTGCCGCTTAGGGGATGAGGGGAAGGCTAGCGGGGGTGGGAGTTTTGATGTTTTGAAAAAACGTTGGGAACAGAAAACTCGTGGGGAGTCGAGTCGAGAGGAAAAGAAAAGGGTGGTGAAGAGAGAAAGAAAATGCTGGCAATCGGCGAGGAAAAGGGGAAGATGGGGTTAGGAGATATGTTTAAAGGGGTGCGCAGGAGATGGATAAGGGGAGGAGTGGAATGAGAGAGGGCGAGAGATAATGAGAGGGGGAAAGGGAGAGCGAGGGGAATGAGAAGATAGAGACGATTTCCTATTCCGTCAGACGCACTGTGGCTCATTCATTATATTCCCCAGGCAATTACCCAGGCCACCTGCTTTGTCTCTCCCCTCATTGTTTCCATCTCTCTCTGTCGGTATCTTTCTCTCTGTCTTTCACTCGATCTCTGTCTGTCATTGTCTCTGCCGCTCTCTCCACCATCCCCGTGTGATCCTTGCTGTTTTGCCAACTCTTTCCCCATTGCTCGTCTCATTTTCTCGTTTTTTTCCCCCTCTCCCCGCATTGTCTCTATCCTCCTGCTTTTTTTTTTTTTTTGTGCGTCTTCTTGTTTAATGTGAAAACACTGACAGATTGGTGTGTGTGTGTGTGTGTGTGTGTGTGTGTGTGTGTGTGTGTGTGTGTGCGTGTGTGTGTGTGTGCGTGTGTGTGTGTGATGTTGGGCCAGTCCTAATGAGCTCAGCCTTGCATTTAGCAGGGTGCCAGGTCTCGGCTAGCTGCTGCTTCACTCGTCTCAAAAATGTTGGATTTCACTAAACGACCTGATGGGTAAAACCTAACATTTCCAGCGCTTTATTTATTTATTTAAATTTCAAAACACAAAAACTATAAAAGGGCTGTCAGTGTAGGGGGAATGCTTTTCCTCCCATTGTCTCGCAGCTGTATAATTTTCATCTACCCGTTCCTTTATCTTGAGATGCTGGAGCTCTTGCTTGTTATTCTCTTTCAATAAGAGATGTAAAATGCAGGAATAAAAAGTTATCATTATGTAGAGAAACAATGTACATCCGTGCACATTCTGAGAAGTTTGGTACAATCCAGGATCCAAACCCAATTCCACTTTAGTTGCAGTTATGTTTAACTCATTGTTGTCATGGTCTTGTCCCTTTCCAATGACCCTCATTTACAACTTTGTTCTTTTACAAATACCAGATAAAGAGATGTCCAGTTTTTTTAATTACTCTTTTTTAGTGTCTGGTACGTACCGGGTCAGCCTGTCGAACGTACCGAGTACTAAGTAATTCCCAACTTTCCCCAATCACCGATTCGCTAATCGTATGGTACTACGCAGTCGCCTGAAAAATAAAAAGTTGTGGTCACGGACCGATTGAATCGGACTCAAGTGGAGATATTTGGCACAGCAGGTTAATGGTGCATTCACTTCTTCCTTGGATTTTCCCATTTCCTGAGTTGGGAAGTTGTTCTTCCGACTTTGATGTCTTGTTGAGCTTTAAGTCTTGAAAAAAACATGGAAGCTACAAAGACGATATGTTTAAACACCACACAGAAGAAGATGAATTTGGTGAGCCCTGAAATATGATCAGGAACAGGAAAGAGGAGCTTTGTTGGGTGTTGCATGTACTATAACGGAGAGTCACGAATAAATATTTAGCAACAATAATCAAAACTCGATAGGTAGGATTCATGATTCAACTGATTCTGTGAGTCTGTCTGCACATCACCAGAAGAGATATCGTTATGATGCTGTAATCTTGGGGAACCTTTATCATCATGTTGTTGGACGAGATGACTAAAATCTAAATCAAAATAAAAGAAGCTCTTTTCCGCCATCGACCAAATGAAGATATCTGCCACGCTGCATCCCAGCTCATAAACCAGTGTTGGTCCTGTTGCTGTGGTTTGGCGTGTGATGAAGGGGGGCTGTCTCTCCAAAGGTCAGGTGTCAAGTCCCAGCTGCCCGGAGCCCAGCAGGGGTCTGCTGCTGGAACGAGTGGGTTTGGTGATGGGACAGCCGAGGTGTCATTAGGACTCAGTGGGCTCTAACATTAGACCTCATTACTGCTCTCAGATGGATCGGCCCAAATTACATCCTGGCAAAAAGCACATCTGCCGGCGAGGACAATAACAACTGGAGATATCTCTCTCTTTCTCTCTCTCTCTCTCTCTCTCTCTCTCTCTCTCTCTCTCTCTCCCCTCTCACATTCGCCCTTTCTCCGTCTTTCTACATCCATCCTCTTGTGTGTTGAAGACATTTAAAGCCATTACAGAGTAAATAACATGTGCAGACAAAGGGGGCTTGAATAAATGTGGTCACTTTACCTGGCAAGCATCATTATAATGCATAATATTAAATGATATTCTAGGTTTTATTTTTTTTAGCACAGCTGCAATTTTCCAACACAATTTCCCCCCCCCCGTACAGGACAGTATGAGTGTCTTTTATCTCTCTTTTACAGTAGGAAGACACACCGCTGACATTAAACATACATGCAGGAGCTCCTCATGAATATTTCACTGTGAAATTAGGTGTGATGCCTCATTCTAAAGCTAGCTTATAAATAAATGCATTCAAGCCATTGAGAACAGTGAGGGCCAAGTGGCTTCCTACTACGATTTGTTCCAAATTTTTGGAGCATGCAGGTTTGTTTTCCCCACAACATCTTAGGAATAAAAATAAAAAACTATGATGCTGAAGGAAGCTATACGTAGAGCTAATCCCTGTCATGGGGTTCTTCATTTATAGTCTTTTATTAAACTCAATGAATTTCATTATACTCTAAATAGAGAAAGCTCGACACTGTCACTATAAACGCCATGAATGCAGTTTTCTCTCTTTTCCTTCTCACATTGTGATCAGTCAGTCCATAAATACACATTTTAACACTTACAAGCACGCCTGCGGCACGCTGCAAACGCCCACACGCATCCAACGTTCCATAGATGGGCAGGAAAAAAATCATTCTTCATATGTCCAATTGGACTGTGGCTGAATGCGTGTAATAGTCATGATGTCTTTCTATGCTCCACAGCGGCGACATAATAGATCCCACTTAATTCTCCAGCAGTGACCTTTGCCTCCGTGTGTTATCCTGCAGTCTGCGGCCTATTGTTTTGACCCCCAGCAAACAGCAGGCTTAGAGGGATCAGGCCCGGCATCAGAGGCTCGGTAGGGTTGTAGGAGGTGCTGGTAGTGGGACTATTGTCAACCTGACATGTTGAATACTGCAACCTGTTTAATGCCCTTTGGCAACGCCCGGAAGCAACCTTTAGTATCTGTATGGGTCGCACTGGTCTTTCCACTAACTCCAACATAGATGTAGTTAGATGCTCAGAGCTCCTGAGGTAGTACAAAGTGCACGATAGTCGGCGTAGGCTAGGTTTAATTGGTGGCGGATGGGTCCAACAAACACAGGACTTTCACCCAGGAGACCGCTGTCTGGTCCTGTGTGAAAGTAATCAAGTCATCGTTGATTTATTTTGTCACGTTAACGCCAAACAAAATCTTTTCCTAACCCTAATTAAGTGGGTTTGTTACCTAAGCCCAACTTCCTTTGAAGACAGATGTGCATTTTGAAAAGACACTAGACATGCAACAAGCGTATAAAGACAATTGGTCCAAAACAGGTCCAAAACGGGTACGTTGAGCCATCCCAGTATCCTTGGAATGACATCATATTTGACAATTCTGCACCTCACGATTCTGGTCCCAGTGTTCATTTCCAGTTCAGGAAGTAGTGCACTGTTATGTAGTGTGGAGGAGAGTACGAGTGTTGAAGTCGGGTTGGTTCAACCCATCCGACTATCATGTAGGAGATTAGAGTTCAAGTCCCATCAAAGTCATTAAAATGACATTTGTGAGTTTATTAATCACCATCATTTCTGAAACTTTACCATGTTGAGGTTGCCATGCACAGATATTGTAGAAAGTGAGAGTTTCAGTGTCAGCCATAATGAGAATATTTTCTAATGTGACCTTCTGTTAAGATTTAAAACATTTTCTTAAATGGTTCTATTAGACCAGACTGGTGTCAACAGAAATAAGTCATCTGCATATATTCACTTTTTATTCTGCTGTTCTGGTACGGTCGATTAAAAAGGCCTTCTCCTTTTTACACCATCATTTTAAAAAGAAAACGAAGTGAAAATAAAATGTAATCTGCCTTCCTCTGCCCTCGTTTGTAGACAAATCCCCCACCGCCTGTAACAAAAAGAAGCGCTCCCCCAACGCGTCCATGATGGACACTCTATTTCCAAGCTAATAAATTGTTTTCCCTCCTCTGGCTTCCCCAGTGGTGGTCGCTGCCGCTGCCACCAGTTTTATTTTTTTGGTTTTCGATACACAGAGCAAACTGGACTCGGCCCATAAACAGTCATGCATGGAAGTGGAACCAGACATGCTGGCTTTTCTCCACGTGGCGTGGTCTGTTGTATGAGCGTCTCAGGCCCAGCGGGCAAGTACTCTGCAGTTCCTGGCATTGCTTTATGACCAGTGAACAAGAATCTGCCATACACGCATAATAGATACACTCATATACTGAAACACAGACACTGTTGTAAAAGGATCTTGGAACATTATTCAGGTCTTGCAGTTGACTTTTCAGCCCCTAACAGCCAAATAATGCTGGGCAGAAGAAAACAACCATAGAGGCCATGTCCACCAAAGTGTTTTTCTCCAGCTGAAAACCCCAGGCTCTGTTCTGAAAACGCCGAGCTGGGAGCGCTTGGAAGCACTTTGGAGACGCAGCATTTTTTCAGCTGAGACGCTTTGGTTGCTTCTGGTTGCAGAAGTAAAAACCTAGATTACTTTCTCTGGGTGAAGCACGCTGGGTGAGAGGATGGAGCGGCCAGTCTATGTGGCTAATGAGATTATTCTGGCGAGGAAACATGTTGGCGATTACCGTTGTTTTGTTCGGATTCAGTTCAACTTCATTATCCCACATGGGGAAATTAGTTTGGTCCAGTGCTCCAGACATGTTGATTTTTTTAATGTATTTGGGACACCATGGAGTTCACCGGTCTCTGGCTTATCATTCAAATTTCAGTTAATTAAGGTAGGTGTTGAACTACCCATGAAGTTAGTAATTAAAGTAAATCAAACAGACATAAAATGAACCTATAATATCACTGGTTCTAATGGAAAGTCGACCCACTTAGACACTGACTCAACAAAACAATTAATTAGCAATTGTTGTTCATGGACCTCAAAACTAGATGATGACATCACCGCAGGACATCAATTGGCCAGAGGGGTTGCAATCATCCCGGCTCTCCATTTGCTGGAAACCTGCTAACGCGGCGCCGTTGGCTCCGGGCTCGTGTAGATCCGGACCAACACCGGCCCGGAGGGCTTCCATTCATCGAGGCCACCGAATGGCTGCAGGCTCACTGGAGCAGCGATCCAAAGAGTGCACAGACTCGTTCACAAACCAAAGCTTTTTAATAGGACACGTTAGTAAAGATATGATATTTTTATGTAACCAGACCATCATCTTTTTTTATAGGCAGCATCATTAAAAACAAAAGGAGCTTACATAAGGCTCCTCCTCTGCCGGGCAGCTGATAAAGGCGGGACGCTCACCCCAAAAATAAAGAAAAAGAAATGTAACGCCGCCCCCCCCCGCTCCACAAACACTCAACACCCCACACCCCCAGCCTGACACTCACCGGCTGCACCACACATGCACCATGGGAACCTGTTACCATGGTTACAGCTGGCAACAGCTCCGCTAGGGCCCTGGCAACCCACCACCCACCACCATCGCTACCGTCAGTTCCCTCGTTTTCCCTCCTTCCCTCTATCTTTATCTCCTCTCTTTTTTTTTTTGTGGTTTACCTTCTGAAGCCCCCCCCCACCTCCCCCCACCTCCCTCCCTAACACCACCTCCCACCGCTCCCCCTCTCAGCCTCTCTGAGGTGTTTTACTGTGGTGTAGATTTCAGGAGCTGTTTTCCCCTCAGTCTCATTGGACTCATTAGTGTCCTTTACCGAGGCTCCGTCTGTGCTGAGTGTGCAGCAGAGCACACACACACACATCACACACACACACACACACACACACACACACACACACATCACACATACACAGGCCCATGCGTCCTTTTTTTCGTGTGTGCATGTATGTTTTTTGGAACAGCGGTTGTCTACCGGCGTGCAGTCGTGCACTTGTGCGTCCGCTGTGTGTTTTTGTGTGCGTGCGGCTGGAGCAGCACCATAATTACGGGAGCTTCAGGCTGATGCTGCCTGTGTTTGATTACAGTGATCAAGGGCCAAGTTATGGAGACTAAAAGGGCCATCACCTAGCGTCGGCGTGCTCGTGTGAGCGTGGAGAAGCAAGGGAAGAGCCAAATACTTTTGTGAGGAGTTGGCATTAACTGCAGCAAAACAAAATTGTGGAGAGTTAAATCGCCCTGTCGATGACGAGACGTATTGAAAGGCTTTTGTAGATTTTTATTTGGTGGTGTTGCCTGTGGGTTATGATTTTAGTGGTTGTGTGTGTGTGTGTGTGTGTGTGTGTGTGTGTGTGTGTGTGTGTGTGTGTGTGTGTGTGTGTGTGTGTGTGTGTGTGTGTGTGTGTGTGTGTGTGTGTGTGTGTGTGTGTGTGTGTGTGTGTGTGTGTGTGTGTGTGTGTGTGTGTGTGTGTGTGTGTGTGTGCCTTTGAGAGCCAAGCCGAGTACCAAAACAGAAGAAAGTAAAATATTTATGTCAGAAGTTCACATTAAGAGGAGCAAAGTAAACCAGCGGGAACTGAAATCCCTCCTCCGTGTGAATTATGAGCATGTGAAAGCTGCTTCTGCTATAACTTTTGGTTTTCATTAAGCCAAATGCAACTCTCCTCCAGCGAAAAAATTGGGAACTAGGAGTTTGTGTCGGGCCGAGGGGAAGGCGTTCATATCCATGAGCCTGTTTAGTGAGTGTTATGTGTGCAGGTAGACATTGATTGGCGGTCATTTATAAATGATGGTGCATAATGTAGTACATCCCCTCCGATGGCAGTGACTGGCTCAATAAAACATGAGGCCTCTAGTCGGGGGGGAAATATTCTTCTCCCGGGAGATTGTGTGTGTGTGTGTGTGTGTGCGTACATTTGTATGACACTTGTCCAAGTTGAAACCCAAAAAAACTGTTATCAAATGTCAGGAAAAGCTGGCTAAGAGGTGGAGAGTAAAACAAAAGTAGGAAGCAGGAAACCACATCAGCTGTGGTGTCTAAACAGGACGTTTTGTGCTTTCATATGGAGCCTGACGCTATAAATGTGACCGTATAAATGTGACCGTTGCGTTTCGGCGCCGACACTGAATGAGTAGCGAGCAGCTGGATTGAGATGATGCATCTTCCTCCTCGCTATCTTGTCACCGACGCCTTTCTAAACGTTCTTGCAGATAGCGCGAACGGGAGAGACATCCCGGCGCGTTATCGCATCGCTCCCCGTTTTCCCCTTTTTTGTCGCCATGACTTAAAAAAGGGCGTGAAATGCAAAGCGAGGGGGAACTCGTTTTGCCTGCTGGGGCTGGTTGAATGCAGAGAACAAGGCTGGAGAATGGTTTTCTGTTCAGGGAGCTGTTTTTCTTTTTCTTTTCCACATTCCACTGCTTGTCAGACCTGATACCTCTCAGCCTCTAATAGGGGCACAGGAGAGGACAGGCAGCATCTGCTGTCAAAACCAAATTATCTTCTGTCAACAAAGCAGGGAGGGAGAAACCGGCGCCTCAAACGGGCCTCTGGTCACACACACACACACACACACACACATACACGGATACTTAGGGTTTCACCAGAACGGGTCAGTTAAGGCAAAGCCAGATTTATTATGGCAATGTTGTGGTCAGAAGCGTGGAGCTAAACTGCAGGAAAATTGGTGTTGGATTAAGGGAGAATACATTATGGGCTGGTGTTGTGCCCTGAAGCGCTCTGACAGTTTCATGACGGAGGGGACACACGGTCCGGAGGCTGTCGAATCCCCAGAAGCTCCCGGTTCTCCAGAGAGGGAAAATGATGTGCTTGTGTGGGCGGCGAGGAGTCACTGTAAGTCAATATGTGTGGCATCTTGAATCGAATTAGCTGGGGAGGAGATACCACATTTCACCATGTGGCTCTGAGCCCCGAGTGAAGGATTGCCAGCGGTAATAAACAGGTCAGTGGGAGAAGATGTGAGATACGAGAGCTAGATGGAGCTGTGTTTTAGATTTATTGAACAGAACTGGACTTTAGAGGATGCGTTTGTCCGCACAGACCCAACGATTGCAGTTTTGTTGGGCGACAATCGTCCAAAACTACGTGTGTTTGGCTGTTGGAGTCATGGATTTAAAATTGAAATATTAAGAAATTGAGAACTGAATCTTTTTGACCAAACACTGCCCCAGTTCTTGTGACCAATGTGATACATCTTGATGTTTACAAAGTGTCAATAAACATTAGAATAACAGTCTGGTTGGAAGTAACATTCAAAAACTAAGGCTTACCGTTAAGAAATTAATAATGTGTATATATAATATTTTAGTTATTGTGGATATTTTACTTTTTTATTTACTTATTTAATATTTTTTACTGTGTTATTGCTTATTTACTTATTTATAATACTTGTTTTGATCTTGTTTTTTCTCTTGTTTGTACATTCCTCTCTGCTGCTGTAATCCTGCAAATTTCCCCGCTGCGGGACTAATAATGGATTATCTTATCTTATCTTATCTTATCTTAAATGAATAGATAATTTCATAAATATGACCAACCCCTGCTGGTAAAACCAAATGTTAAGCTCTTGATATTAATCAGTCTGTTTTCACTCTCTCTCGTAGCCTTATCTATTAAAAGTAATGCTCTTTAATTTCATATATAATTCCTGTAATCAATTAGTATTTAATTATCTTAATTATGAGCCAGGAAATGTGACGTAGCTGGTATAAAGAGCGAGGAAGCCCAGTATATAGGAGGTGGTCGAGGTGGACGTTGGGGCTTAAAATTGCTGTTTATGTTGCTTCATTTGTTACTTGAGAAACAACACTTCTATCATTTAAAAAAAAATCTTGAATTTAATATTTACTAGTCGAGAAGAATGGATAGTCTCCTAAAAATATAAATAGTCAAGTTAAATGTCAACACAACAGCACACTACGGTTGTTTGGTTCTTCATAGCTTAGCTGGATGCATGTTTATGGATTCAGAGCTCAATGATTTTATTGATTTAAAAATGTTTTTTTTGCAAAATAATAGTCCTCTCGCTGTGTAAGGAGATCAGAACAGCGTCCATATGAGTTTGTTATTCATAGTCTGCAATAAAGAAATAAGCGTAGAATACTGCAACTGACCAATCAGTATCGAGAATTCAACAAAGCCTCGTAATGTTCCTCTTAAAATATTTTTTTAACACATTTTCTTTTAGATCTATTGAGAAATATCTGATTAAACTAATCTGTTATACCAAAACATTAACAGTCTATGAAGACACTACGCTCTATTATATTTTTTATCACATTTTTTTACCAGGGCTGTCAGAAATGAAAGGT
Source organism: Anoplopoma fimbria (assembly GCF_027596085.1). Lineage (NCBI taxonomy): Eukaryota > Metazoa > Chordata > Actinopteri > Perciformes > Anoplopomatidae > Anoplopoma > Anoplopoma fimbria. The sequence goes on along the minus strand of NC_072471.1, from coordinate 3,002,136 downwards.
TTCTTTCATGTTCTGAAGCACTTCTTTAATAGAAACATCAGTGCAGCACTGAATATTGTAGTTTCATACAAACACCTTGTCATCTCCTCAGGCCATTCAGTCGGTTTTCACAACTATCCGGCCCAGAGTGCATGTGTCACTTCATTCCTGGGCTGCATCTATTTTTAATGGAGGTAAATTGCATGGAGCTGTTGTGCGCTGAACTCTGCCTCTGTAATCCACAGAGATGACCTCTAATAACGCGGCCCTCCACCTCTCAAACACATCAACAGCTCTGAACCTCAGCACCAGCACTCTGCCTCATTCCACATATCTCTCGCTTTTTTTTTTTTTTTTTTTTTTTTATCTCCAGTGCTCTTTGCTCCTTCCTTCCTTCCCTCTCTATTTATTTATTTATTCTTTAGTGTTAAATTTGGTTTGGTACTCACTCCGGATGAATATAGTAAGGATTTTATCAATACTACTACTCTTACCGAACGTTCTCTTTCATTCATAAATAATTGCTTTTAAAATATATTATCCATAAAGAAAAATGTAAAACAGGATTAGAATGATTTTTTATCTTTTGAATATAAAACAAAATGTAAAACAGGATTAGAATGTGTTTTTATCTTTTGAATATAACAAAAGATTGTTATATTAAAAAAACAGCAACGCCATTATATAAAGTCATTCATAAATCACAAATCTAAAATGTCAATAAAAGAAATCTTATTCCTCCTTGAAGTCAAGCTGTGTCCTCCTGTCCTATGTCCTCCTGTCCTCCTGTCCTATGTCCTCCTGTCCTATGTCCTCCTGTCCTATGTCCTCCTGTCCTATGTCCTTTGTCATCCTGTCCTCCTGTCCTATGTCCTATCTATGTCCTATGTCTTCCTGTCCTATGTCCTCTGTCCTCCTGTCCTCCTGTCCTATGTCCTATGTCCTATGTCCTATGTCCTCCTGTCATATGCCCTCTTGTCGTCCTGTCGTCCTGTCCTATGTCCTCCTGTCCTATGTCCTCCTGTCCTATGTCCTCCTGTCCTCCTGTCCTCCTGTCCTATGTCCTGTCCTATGTCGTCCTGTCCTATGTCCTCCTGTCCTCATGTCCTATGTCCTCATGTCCTCCATGTCCTCCTGTCATATGTCCTCCTGTCTTCCTGTCCTCCTGTCCTTTGTCCTCCTGTCCCCCTGTTCTATGTTCTCTGTCCTCCTATCCTATGTCCTCCTGTCCTACTGTCCTCCTGTCCTATGTCCTCCTATCCTATGTCCTACTGTCCTCCTGTCCTATGTCCTACTGTCCTCTGTCCCTATACCCATCCATAGTCCATACTGATTACTTTTCCATTATTAGTTTCCTTACTTCCTCTCCTTTCTATTTCCTTCGATTTCTTTACCTTTTCTTCCGTTTCCTTTCCTCTTCCCTTTCCTAGGCATTCACCTTTCCTTTCATTCCCTTTACATCCCATTCTGCTCCCCCCATATCTTCTCCGTTCCTTCCTCTGTTTCCCTCTCCCTTTTCTTTCCCATCCCCCATCATCCATCTCTCTCTCTCTTGCACCCCCATCTGACCTGTACATTAACCACTCAGCAGTACAGTATGCAGCGCGGTGCCGTATCAGAGTGTTACAGGTGTGTGCAGGTGAGCAGGAAGCCATTCACTCAGGCAGAGTTCACTTCCTCTCTGATCCTCCGGATGCTGGGGCTGAAAACAATAAAGAGATGCTTTGATAGCCTGCGGCTCCATACAGCGCCCTCGCTCTCCTTTGCACCGTAGAGGAGGATACGGTCCCATGACGCTGTCTGTGAGTGCATTGTGTGTTTTAAACGCATGGTTTCTTCATTTTCTTATTCAGGTACGGCTTATTTTTTAGGGGGTTCAGATTTATTTTAATGTAGGATTTTTTTACACTGAAGCTTCTATATTTTGTTCCGGTACTATTTTATGTTATTTATGTTCTCACATCACATTTTAAAGACCTTTACACACCGTTTTTATTTTGTGCAATCAATTTGTAGGTTAATATTTGTTGTTTTTTCACGAGTTCTTATTAGGTCCATTTTCTGGGCTATCGCACCCCAAAGTAAAGGTATAAACCAATCACATTGTGCGGAATGAAACAAAATCAAAAATGACATTATATTATATTATATTATATTGTTCTTACCTTTCACAATAAACACTGTGTAACACTTAACCAGATACAACTCAAATTCACTCAGAGAAATCTCTAACTAGCCATAGCCAGTTTTAAATCTGACATTAATATATATTATGTCGCGATATCTTTTTGTTCCAGTATGTTTGGGGTGGTGTAGGTGTAGCTCACATGCTGGATTCACAGCGTCACTTTCTTTGAATAGCCAGGCTTCTCATGACTAATCACAGACAGAGACTCCAGGACTGAAAGCTGATCACATATGCTGGACAGTCTGTCTGTCAATAACACACACACACACACACACACACACACACACACACACACACACACACACACACACACACACACACATACTCGTAGAGACAACGACACGTCACGGAAGAACAAACAAAAAGAGAGTGTCACGAACCTGTCAACACGGATCCTTCTGTCAAACGTCTCGCGCGTTGATGAAACACACATCCTGTTCTCTGAGTGTGCTGCACTGTTCATGTATGTCTGGATTCTGCTTGCAGATAAATGAGCATTTCATTTTCGAACAAGAGGATCGCCACCAACTGATTTTTAGCTTTGCTACATTTAAATCCACTCCAATTAAATGTGTCTCCCATATCTCCACCCCAAAGGGTTCCCGACACCTTTAATAATGAACCATTTATATATCTTATGATACGGTTATGAAACGAGCACAAATCCATTTAAACCCTACCTTCCACACTACTTTTGACCGGTGATTGGTTAATGTAACTCTAACTATCCTGGAGGAGTTTAAGCCTCTAACCATGAACTGTAATTTGGACTTTTGTTGCATGTTGTCTACCCTTTCGCTCTCTTTCTTCTATTTCCTTTGGCTAATAATAAAGGCATAACTTGTATACATTCTACCCTTGTGTTGTGTTCTGGTCAAATTTGACTGATTTAAAAAATTTAGTTAATTTGATCAGCCTGATTATAAAATTCCATGACTTTGTCCATGGAACAATTCAGTTCTGGGGACAGGAATGTTCCTGAATGTGGGGTGTGGATGTAAGTGGGGGGGGATGCATGTTTTCCTTTTAGTATGATAATTAGAGCCATTAAACCATTTACATTTACATTTACATTTAGGGAATACGCTTTTGTTTTTGGAAACTCAGACTGTGGCTTGATTCATTCAGAGAGAAATGCCTTCAGGTGGTACCAGAAGAGCACAACTCTGTGGATGAGATGATGATTCCACAAAATGGGCCAAATGTTGCAGAGCTGCTTCAGTTAACATTGATTTATTCTGCCTGTTGCCGCCACATTTCCCCATTGCATTCAAATAGCTTTATGTAATTCCTAACAGTTCATTGGCTGATACCTCATGCATTCTGCCAACATGCTGTATCTTAAGGTGTTGCTACTTTCTTTTATCTCTACAATTATCTTCATAAGTGTACGATAGCTACAGTGGTTGAAACTCTGAAATTGGACACATATTGTTAATGTAAACAATATATTTTTCCTCGTGAAACATATCAAATGCTCTTATCAAATGCTTTGTCTGGTAGCTCCAATGAATTCGGTAATTATTTTGTCTTAATTTGATGTTTTTTTGTATTTATATCTGGAGCACTGATGGCATGTGACAGAATACAATCAACAGCATCAGGAATGCACTTTGTTTTAGTTTATTTTTCTTTCTCATGTTTTTTTGCGTTAGAAATTGGCTAAAACTACATTGCGCCTCATACAACATGATCTGAATGGTCAAATATTTTTTTTTTAGGTTTTTCTATATTTGGGTCTTACAGGGTTAACATTGATTTATTCTGCCTGTTGTAGTTGTTCGCCGCCACATTTTCCCATTGCATTCAAATAGCTTTATGTAATTCCTAACAGTTCATTGGCTGATACCTCATGCATTCTGCCAACATATCTTAAGGTGTTGCTACTTTCTTTTATCTCTACAATTATCTTCATAAGTGTACGATAGCTACAGTGGTTGAAACTCTGAAATTGGACACATATTGTTAATGTAAACAATATATTTTTCCTCGTGAAACATATCAAATGCTCTTATCAAATGCTTTGTCTGGTAGCTCCAATGAATTCGGTAATTATTTTGTCTTAATTTGATGTTTTTTTGTATTTATATCTGGAGCACTGATGGCATGTGACAGAATACAATCAACAGCATCAGGAATGCACTTTGTTTTAGTTTATTTTTGTTTCTCATGGTTCTTTGCGTTAGAAATTGGCTAAAACTACATTGCGTTGTGCATCGCTGTGTTGCATAATGACACTGAATTAATCCTTGAATTCAAGACTTCTCATTCCCAAACAAAATTAAATTCTGTGCACCAATATCAATCTCCAAAGAAAGCTATCAACAGGCCACAGTTAAAAATAGCTGCTATTTGTCAAAGATATTCGGTATCATGTCATTTCTGTTTAATCATGACGTGTATGTAAAATCACATATTCCATTATAAATATATCTGTATATTACCACCTATACACCTGTTCATAAAATAGAAACTCTGGAGTGACACTTAATTTTTAAATATAATATCTATTATCTATCTAATTATAATTTCTCCACGACAAACCGATCTGCACAGATGCCTCGTTTCAGCTGTCAGCTGAAGTCATATAATACATGAAAATCTGAATAATAATAATACAAATTTGTACAATAACATAAGAGATGGAAAAGATGCAAATGCGAGGAGATAAAGAGAAAAGAGGGCAGTTAGATCGCTGCTCTGTGCAACAGATAATCAGGATTGGGAATGTGGATCTTTAATGGCTGTCAATTAAAAACTAATTAGAGGGTATAAGCTCAGCTAGATCGCCTATCAGTCCATTTTTCATCACACAGCTGTCTCAAATACACACACACACACACACACACACACACACACACACACACACACACACACACACACACACACACACACACACACACACACTCACATTATCATATAGACACTGTATTCTGTATTTCTTTTTTTTCAATTCTCTCCCTCCTGCCTCTGTTTCTACCCCTCTAGCATTTACAGAAACATGCATGCACGCACACACCTGCAGGCAAACACATACACACACACACACACACACTCGCACACACACACACACACACAAAGACAGTAAATACATATGGAGCTCATTCAGCACCAAACCAGCTGTAATAGACACATTCCCTCCTCCATCTCTTTCATTTACCAGGACAGAATTGCCTCTGAATTGATGGCAAATAGTGGAATTTGACCTAAATGTGTTTCTGTAAATGGCTGTGAACAGATCGACAAATGAAAACACATGACCTGATGAAATTGCAGAAATTCAAATTCAGTGAATGACTTGTACCATGACAACCAATTAGTGCCAAATTGGGTGTATATATCTCCGGGGCCATCAATCCAACTTCAAAGCGGCGTGTTTAGTGGAAGCACATGGGGGTCTGGTGACTTTGCATTCCAGGCCTTGTGTAACGTACTCAGACTCTTCAACACAGAAACCTGACTTGACATCATGAACATTTAAAGGAATAAGTACTGAGGTGAGGAGACCAATATCAATCATGGTATTTGATTACCTGCGCGGTAGCAAACAGGAACAGGAACTGAAAGTTGAATGCATCTGTACTGTTTTTGTCAATGGAGTCTAGTGGCTTTGAAGGGACCTTAGCTTCAGAAAATGCTGTCTAAAGACAAGCTCAAGAGGGTAAATGTAGCTGGGTTAGCTCAGCTTCCATCACGCTTTCCTCCCCGGTCTCGTGCGGTGAGGTCCTCTCTGTCATATGACGTAAGTTCCCCAACTTAAAACAACAAATTAAGTCAAAAATAGTGTTAAAATTCACGTGAGCTACCACTCGCAGCATATAGATTTTTGGATATTGAGAACTAAACTTGCGCCATAGCCGAAGATGCTGCACAAAAATACACATCCATTTATTTATTGGACATGCATACAATAACAAAGATAAACATAGATATCATGTGCTATGTAATCAGATTTAGAGTTTTTGGAGTCATATTTTTTTAACAGAGCAGAGGCTGGCTGTTTCCCTCTCACCTTGTGTATTTAAGCTTAGCTGGACCAAACACATCCTGACTCCATCTCTCTGATTAATGTACAGATTGAAAAAATGTATCTTTATCATACCTAAATGCTGCATAACAGCAGCTGAAGTAAAAACAGATGACTGAAACCATGAAACAACCCACTAACGATCAGTTACATAACCATCTAGCTAAAATTAGCTAATCTTAGCTAGCTTTAGCCATTCAATGTAGAAACAAGTGAGATTAAAGTGACACCCTGAATGAAATACATTTGTTTAACATAAAAAAAACAAAAAACAGGCAGCTTTACAATACAATACAATACAATACAACTTTATTTATCCCACTAGGGGCAATTTGTTTGAGCAGCTTTGCAGTAACGTTAAGTTCTGAAGACTTCAAAACCTATATTTCAAATGTTTTGTTCTCAGTTATGCAACATTTTGTCCTTAGTCTGGTGGGGTTGGAGTAGGTTTATGTTAAAAGAGTAACTCTCCGTTAAAGGACAGTTTTAGAGCTGTAAACATGGCGATACGACTTGGAAAGCATTAAACATGTATTTCACTTCAACAAAGGTATGTTCAGCACCACATCAGCATCGAGGTGCAGAAGATGGTCGATGCACTGCTCTGTATAGACTGAAACTGTTTAGCCATGTTGCCCTTAATGTTGCACCTCAATCAGTGGAGTCGAGGCAGGTGTTTGACTTTTGGCAGCATCAACTGCTTTGTGATCTGAAAATTGCTTTCGCCCTCAAGTAGACATGGGTGAGCCTTTATCAGACGCATCTCGGCCCAAATGATAGTTTTGCTTCTCTCAAAATGTCGGATAAGATGAAAACTGTTTTCTTCAGTAGAAACTGTGGTTTGATAGAATCGAGGATCAGATTTGCTAATCGAGTGCACTTGTTGCATGGGGGATGTGCATTCAAATAGCAAACGCCACAACTCTTTATTAGCACCTTTCATTTTCATACAGTTTTATTAACAAACCTGCTCTGCTATCACAAAAGAACATTCTCGGAGCATTTCTAAAGAAATCAAGCTACAGAAACAAGTGAAATTCCATCATTTTATTCTGAATATAAAGAAAACAGCTCTGGATTAAATGAGTTCAGATGTCAGTGATGATAAAAGAACAAGATGAGTAATCAAAGTATTTTCAAAATGTGAAAAAAAAGAACAAGCATCACCTGTGAGTGTATATGTTCTTTTTAATATCAAACCAGCCAGGCTGTTTAACAGGTTTGAACAATATACAACATAGAATAGTGCTCTCTTTAGAACTACTTTCAAAACCCCTGCACACAAAACAAAAAGTGTGACTTTATTCTTTGAAACAATGCAAATAATAAACAAGTATACACTTTGAACTGCGTTTGACAGTGAACTATTTTGGCATCTAGTATGGAAAAACCTGATATAGGCTTCTGCACTGTGTTGTACTAGATGATGCAACGTCACGTTAAAGAGAGCCAACTGAGCTACAAAATTGAGACACTACTGCCACTTGCAAATCTGAAAACTTTCACAAAAAGCGAAAGTGAAAAATGTTTCTCCAGTGATTTGGTTTTGTTTTCTGAGCTGTTGCCAGAACCAGCACCACTGTCGGTCAATTATTTCTTTCTCACTTTTTTTCCACCAACATTTCAAGGAACATAATCACAGACGTTTATGCCTCGGTGAAAGATCAATCACGATTCGTTCAGACTTAGTCCATGTTTTTATGCATATTTCCCCTGCTGTCAGCTTCGCTTTCCTGCTGACTTATTGGTGATAGTGCTAACACTTCCTTTTTTTATCCAATCCAGATGTTAAGCTATGATCAAATTCGACTTTCTTGCTGAGATTAGTCTCTTCCTGTCCCATTTACTTCAATGCAAGGCTATGATGAATTCGATAAACAATTTCCCATTCCCACGCAATCTAGCAGCTAGCTGGGAATCAGTACCAACAGACTCATAGGTCATAGTTTACTTTTGTTCCACTCCGACCTGTAAATATGTGCAGTAGTTTCGTGGATGGTTCTGTCAACCAAGCATGTGACAATGACTAGAGACCACTGTTTGCATCCAGAAGTCAACTGTAGCTTCTTCTTACCAGGACCATAAATCTCCCTAGCATAACCAAAATTGATTTGTAGCATCTACAGATTAGAAGACCATTATGTAAATCATTTTTCCATTTATAACAACGGGAAACTATGAAAAATGTATATTATTGTTTGGTTGTTTTTGGGCATGGTGACCAACACAAAAACTCTCCAGGGGGATGTTTCGTTGTTCAGGGCAGTGCGACATCCTCATTCAAAGGTGCATATGATAACTTATGTTGTCATTACCGTTATCGTTACTTTATGAAAAGTTATTCCTCATTTTGTGGGTGTGTTCCTACGAATGTCCAGCAACACATGCCGCTTCTTTACACGCATAGTCTTTTCAAAATGACTAACTTTGTTAGGTTTGGGCAACTAAACTACTTGGTTATGTTTAAGTCTTGGTTCAGGTTAAAATAACTACACTACTAAGTGGCATTTCGTAAGTAAGATAGTTACATGACTCAACCTTAAAATACCTGCATACGTTACATGACAGATAAATCAATGTCGTGAGTTCTAGTTACACACAGAACTGGAACAAAAGTATCCTGGTCAACTATTCATATTTTTTTACCATCCTTTCCACCCCGACCTTGTTCCTATGTGCCGTTTGTCGCTCTTTATACTTCCTTGTTTGCGGTAATGTGGAATTAATACTAATTGATTTTGTGGGATGTATATACAAATTCCGGTGCAGAATATCTATCTGTAGATGTAGTGTATGAGAACAGGCTGGGCAGTTTGACTGGCTGATTCAACAGCAGGGGAAACTCTCCAACACTTTGCTCCCTCTAAATTGCTTATTTTCAACGATACTGAGCTTTTGTCATCTGCCTTGTCAACATTTGTCACCATGAGTGTGCGGATTCCTGCATGTGTGTGTGTGTGTGTGTGCATGTGTGCGGTGTCTAGACGGGAGAAGCCTAATCTATTTTCCATGTTCCCATCCGGTCCTGTTGGAGCCTTTGAATGGCAGATAAACAGAGCGGGGCTAAGGCTGAGGCTTCATCAAGAGGATTAATTCTGCAGGCCTTATCTCCAGAGGAGCCTCTCTGCCTCCTCTTTCTCTCTCCCTTCCCCATCGGCATGGAGGGCTCTCACCGCGCACTCCAGAGTTCACTCCCAGTTCACACACTTTACTGTACAAACCGCTGCCGTAAGCTCAAAATCACTCAACGCACTCTGGGATTCTTCCGGTCAGTTGACGTTGTGCATAGATGTCGTCGTACGGCAGATGTAGACTCTAGAAAAAAAAAAGTCAATTTCCAAGTTTGTTTTTTCAGCGGAATGGATTAGTGTCGGACGGAATAAACACAGTCAACGGATGCAAACAGATTAATTATGAAAAAAAAGATGGAAAATGGAGCGAATATGATGAAGTAAGACAAAAATCAAACACGAGTATTAAAAATATGTCGTGTCTGCTGAGGATGTCTTGTTTTTTTGCGGGGACGCTGCCAGAGACGGTTGCGATTGTCACAGCGCGTCTCAAGGCATTTGAATATGAAAGAAAGTCGGATATAAAATGTACATTATCATCCATTTTTTTAAAAGCCTGACGCCCAGGACTGTGGCGATAAAAATGAGCACAAAATGAGAATTTCTTCAACTTGTGTTGAATCCAGTGGAAATATGTTGGCTTGTGGACAATTGGTGTCGTGTTAATTAAGGATAAATTAAGCAAAACATTGGATTTTCATAAAATTTTCATATACAATTAGTTCTTATTCATCATATAGTTTTAGAGGACCAGATCAGATTCAGAATAAATATTGAATAGTTGTCCGTTTGGCTTTTACACAGCAAACAAACAGATGCTGTGCAGGACCAATTGAGAGTTTCGCCGAAATGCTGACCGACGGTGTTATTGATGATTAAGCAGGTGGTAGTTGTGCTTTGGCGATGTGTGTAATCAGTAGCAGAGCAAACTGAAGAGGAGACGGTGAGAGGAAAGGAACAGATAACTGTCATTTCCCTCCCTGAGAGCGAGCGCTCCTATCAGCTCTGGTTCCTCGTCCCCGTTCTTTACCGTCATTGCGGTTATCATCGCCATCGTCAACCAGGTGAGAGTCTCCACCTCAGAGGCCGAGGTACTCTGCCCCAAAGTGGTGGGTTGCTCTTTCAGGGTTGGAGTGAGTTGATGCCCCACAAGGAAAGGAGAGAAGTATCTCTGGGTGTTGTGAAGGTGTTTTACAGGACTGTACTGGTGAGGAGGAAGCTGTCTGGACTCACTGTAGAGATCCAGAAAGAGCTTTTAGAAATCAGATTATATTGAACATTTCAGTCAATCTACTCGGTCTGTTCTCATCCAGCATTCGTAGCAATACCTACATAAAAGAGATTTTTTTGTGTGTGAACGTAATCTTTATTGAGGATGTATCAAGACCGCTAAATAACACACCGGGCTGCCGGGAGTGTAGATGGAACCATGGTTCCATCAAACGGCGATCTTTTACCCAGGAGACCGTTGTTCGCTTCAGTAATGGCACTTACGTGGTTATTTTAACCCAAACGACGATCTATTCCTAAACCTAACTAAGTATTTTTTGTTTGAGTTTACTGTGATGAAGAAAGTTTAATTTGAAAAGACCGTATTAATGTAACGAGCAGAAATGTACATGTGTTGCAGGCTTTGGGAGGAAAACGCACAAAAAATGAGGAGTCACTTTTCGTAGAATATCATACCAATTTTTGTATAAGGATAAATTGATCTAGTACAACCTTAACCAAAGGTTTTGTTCCTTTACTTTAACTTATTTCAGATAAGATTTTAACTTATCGTTATTGATGATAAATGCATGTCGGATTACAGCTTTGCTACTCCGAGTCCTCCTGATTGTGCTCCTTTGGGATGTGCGGGTTAGTGGCACCCAACTGGCCCAATATGAGACCCAATGGGCACCAAATCATGCAAAGCTAGCAGTTAAACAACCACCTGAACCTGAATCTGACCCGCAAACTTTGCAAAAACATGCAATTAACTTGTAATTCTTTGCTAATCTTTGCCTTTAAATTCTTCATCAAAAAGCCTGTTCTATCTCCTATCATTCAGCAGAGTGTGTGTGTGTGTGTGTGTGTGTGTGTGTGTGTGTGTGTGTGTGTGTGTGTGTGTGTGTGTGTGTGTGTGTGTGTGTGTGTGTGTGTGTGTGTGTGTGTGTGTGTGTGTGTGTGTGCGTGTGCGTGTGTGTGTGTGTGCTTAGCAGCCATGAGGCAGCAGCTGACGATAATCTCTCAGAGGGGTTGATGTCGTGGTTGTCACGGCGATCTTCCCGGGGCTGATGTTGGCTGACGGCTGGTGTCACCATTGCTTTCCATCACTGGCTCTCTGATGGCTCTGTGTGTGTGTGTGTGTGTGTGTGTGTGTGTGTGTGTGTGTGTGTGTGTGTGTGTGTGTGTGTGTGTGTGTGTGTGTGTGTGTGTGTGTGTGTGTGTGTGTGTGTGTGTGTGCGTGTGTGTGTGTGTACACGTGTCGGAGTGGTTTCCAAATTTTAGCACATCTGTGTATGTGTGTGTTTGATCTCCCGTGTGGCTCTGCAGAACACATTTAAAAAGCAAAAGCGACCCACGGATGCGATCGTTAATGCCATCAGCGATAGTTTGCTCTATTTTTATTACATATCTCGTATGTTTTTGGATATTCTCATTTTCTTTCCAGGGAAATTTCTCCACAAGGATCAATAAAAAATCTGACTCATCTAACGTATTTTTAATTATTTTCCAGAGACAGAAAGCCCAGGTACACGCTCTGGATGTCCATTCCAGTCCACAGCCAGCTCTCTTGAGTCCAACAAAAGACAACAGCGGAGCTCGTATTTATTTCTGTTCGGTGTGAAATAGCAGCTTTGTCCGGCCTCGACAATGAATGACTGAATTATAAACAAGTTCACGAGTGCAATTTATTTCCTATGATGAGTTTTCTGATTAAATTAGACAAGTTTGTTTCGCTCTCAGCGGGTTCATCTGCTTTGTGAATCTTCCTCTCTGTGTGTGTGTGTGTGTGTGTGTGTGTGTGTGTGTGTGTGTGTGTGTGTGTGTGCGTGTGCGTGTGTGTGTGCTCCTTCGCCGCCTGCTGATTTGACTTGCCTGCAGATGGCAATGTGTTACATTTCTATAACAGTCTCTTCTCTCTCTGTCAAGTGCTGCCGCTTCTCCTCCCGCAGCTCAGGCCGGTATGCAACTCTGCTTAAAGTCGTCACTGCCGAATGGACTGAGGGAGGGGAAAAAAATAAATGAATACATACTTTGCATTTCAACGACCCGGCTCTTCCTCATTCTTTAACTTCATTGTAATCCCTCTGAATCGTTGCAATCCGGACGGAATGAAAACTGAAATTGAAAAAAAAATATCTGTGGCTTGTAACATATTGTGATAGCGCCTTGTTCAAAGTGACACGCCATAATGTGAGAAAAAAAACAAACTCAATAAACATCACTGTCATCCTCCACGGCCGGCTGCCGTAATTCATCCCAACTAACATCTCTAAAGTGAAAATTTGAGTTTAATTTTCGGAGCGATGAGAGTTATGCAGGTTGTCAGCGTCGACGATGATCTGTCATCTCTCCACCGAGCTCATGCAACGCTGCATTCTTTCTCTGCAGAGAGAGAGAAAGAGATAGAAGGCAGAGCGAGCTGATGGAGGGAGACAGACAGAGAGGGACCATATGGAGTTTCATAGTTTTATATTTCTCTCGCAAATGCTTTTTCTTAGACTGACTCATGTTGTTTTTATTACTCCTGACAGTAGTAAACAGCTGCTGTGTGGGGGGGATAGTCTGGATTTCTGTCTGCTGTGGGCCTTTGAGCGTGCATGTGACTTTACATGGGCGAACATGGGCATTATGCTTGGGCTTTCCTTACCTGTGTGTGTGTGTGTGTGTGTGTGTGTGTGTGTGTGTGTGTGTGTGTGTGTGTGTGTGTGTGTGTGTGTGTGTGTGTGTGTGTGTGTGTGTGTGTGTGTGTGTGTGTGTGTGTGTGTGTGTGTGTGTGTATGTGTGTGTGTGTGTGTGTGTGTGTGCGCGTGTAATCTGAATGCATTCCACTACTCTGTTTACGAGCCGTGCGGCGTGAGTCGTGTGTGTAAGAGTCGCCGCTACACACTCAGCAGCCATGACCAATTGTAATAGATTGGAGCCATGGAGGCAGGGTAATTGTGGGTGTGTATGCAGTCCTGTTGTAATCTTCGTACTCCACCACTCCTCATATGGTTTCTTTCTCTTTTTTTTTTTTTTTTTTTTTTTTAATACATAATGAGATCGATGGCTCCGGCAGAAAATGGAATGGCAAAATGAAAAGGAATGAGCGTTTGTATGCAGCTAGTTTTTCTTTTTGGTGTTTTGTTTTACAGGATTTGTTCTGAAAATAACACAAAATCAAGTTAATTTAGAGTAGTCTCAGTTTATTTTGGTGTTGGCAGATGGCTGATGACCTTGTAAGGAGCTGATCAGACATTGTGCGTTTAGCATCAACTTTTTGTAAATGTCTTCAATGACAGAGATGCGTTTTTCGCGCTGCTTTTTTGTTGCTGAGTACCTCACCTTTTTCATAGAGCGGTCAAAAACATGAGTTGAAAAACCTCAAGTTGAGTTGAAAAAATTCATCTCAGAGCAGAAAAGCGCCCCAACATCTGAAGCGTTTTTTTCATTGCGTGACTTTTGCTAAATACCCAGAGATATATGACTAAAGCAATCTTAAGGCCCTGTTTTTATTCACTTAAACTGTACTTTTAACAAAATATAGGATATAGCTCATGGTTTGTTAAGCCAACGTTAGCACTCCCTTGGTAGTTACACAAAAAACACCCCTAGTCTGATCCGGCAATATAACGGCTGTGTAGAACACTAAACTGTTGATGAAAAAGATCACTAGTGGGGGCAACAAATATCAATGTTGGCCTGAAAGTGGATCCACAGCAAATCCAAGTTGCCCCTGGCTTTAGTCTGTCTACCCTGGCTGTTTTGGGTTGCATCACATTTCTCCTATTTCATGTCTCCTCGCTGCTGGATCCTCAAGTGACCCTGCAATCCATTAAGAATAACATCATGAAGGATGTCTGAGTTGCCATGATTCTTTAAGAGGGAGCGGTGAGCTTCCCCAAAGGAGGGCAGAGCGGGGAAATTGGTTTCCATTTAACATAGAAAAAGAAGGATGATTATTGGTGTATCACGCTGCTGAGCCTCCTTTGGAAAGTTCATGCAAGGCTACTGGGAAAGAGGTTTGATTGATTGTTGAGGTTCAGATTGAGGAGGAGCAGCGTGGACCCTTAGCTTGGTCATGGATCAGTGGATCAGCTCTTGTCATTTATCCATCCAGCCGACGTGTATTTTGTGGACTTGAAAAAGGCCTTTAATGTGTCATACCTACAGTAACTGTGAGGGGGATTTATAGGTGTGTGTTTGGAGCAATGGCAGCTACACTAAATAACTGAGGTCCCCTTGTATTTCTATTTGTACAAGGTTCTAATGTCAGTCAAAACTGCAAATGACGACGTAATTAAGCAAGTTGAAAGAAGGTTTCCATAATCTGTCCATTTGAGTAACACACATCTACCAGAGACCTCTTTCTGCAAATGTTCTGCTCGATGCGTTTACTGCATTTGGTGACAGTTACCAAAAGACAGCAATTGGATGAAAGCTCAAGACCGGTTGCTGGGTTTCTAAAGAGGTTGACGTAAAAGAGAGAAATGAAACAAAATACCGATTCAGTAACGCCTGCCGCTGGATTCCTCTTAGCCTCTGTTTACTGTTATTTAGCTCTCATTGAATGCAGCAGCACCAAGTCTGAGATGTACTGCTGATGGGATTTGATGTTTTTATCTTTCCCTTTGACTGACAGGCCCAAGCTAACTATCTCTCTCTTTCCCTCCCTCTGTTTCTGTCTCTCTATCTATCTGTGTCTAGGAGGACCGACATGTCAGGAATAGAAACAGAAATGCTGTTCAAGTGGGGAGATACAACCAGCTGATCTTTATTCATAGTTTCCTTTGACGACACTCTGCGGCAACAGGTAATGATGTCCGGGTCAGGAGGGGGGCTTACAAAAACTTTGTGTTGAACTGTCATCAAACTTTCATATGAATTCAAAGTTATAAGTTTGATCTACTAAGCATCAACCTTTGCCTATATAGGAATATAACAGTGGACATTGTTGGCTCCTTCGTTGGATTTGAACGCAGAATACTGCAGTTACATGATACGTGTCACTATAACACCACATTATCAATAGAAGTGGAAATGCATGAATTATCCACAAACCTCATCATGGGAATGCAATTAAAACCAAAATATTGTGAATAATATTTACCTACGTAGCAAGAAATCTCTGTATGTGTGTCCGTCGCATAGCTCGAGAACTATTCAACAGATCTACTTCACACTTGGCTGGTGTATTCCTGTGCACCCAAGGTAGTGCAGTGTCAAATTTGGTGCAATTTGGACATGCAACACATTCAATATTAATACCACTTTGTATAAACAAGCAAACAGTGCTCGGTGATGCAGTGGGGGCGGGGCTTCATGGCTCTGCAGACTGAGTCAAGCATGTCGTCCGTTTTGCTGCTGGATGAGTGATGAGAAGTTCTCAACAATTCTGTAAAGCAACCTTTCCTGTGGACAAGCAATCGGCCAGCTCCGAATGGGCAGTGTGCTGGTTTAAATAAAAAGTTAAAAAAGTAACAAGAATATCCAGCGAATACATGAATGAGGATTTGCTAAATATACAGTTTGTTGTAGAATGTACATTGGCTTTAATGCATTCGTTCATTGGTGAAACGCAGCTTTATTATTGATGGAAAGGCTCTGGCAAAAGCAATGCCGGACCATAAACACACACACACACACACACACACACACACACACACACACACACACACACACACACACACGCGTCACACACTTCCATTTGCCTATTTGCTCAGCTAACACGGTCGGCATTTGAGCTGCAAGTCCTTTCTTTATGAGTCCTGAGTGATTTAGCCCTGAGAAGCAGAGTGCTCTCTTAGAGCAGTCAGAGCCACTCAGCACTCAGTGGCAGACAAGAGGATGGGACATTCAAGTGTTGCCTCCAAACCTTGTACATCCAAACATGTCACCAGTTTTCTTGAGAATAGCAAAAAAAGGAGGACATTCTGCGACCCCTTGAACCCCAACAGACCGCTGGACATGTTTCTAAAATACAAACACACAGCAGTCAAATTTCTGGCCAAAGAAAATTTGCCTCTTCCCCTGAAATTATTCCTATCGGGATAAAGACTGTGTAGTAGTTTCTTGATTTCTGTACACAAAGGTGTGAATACAACAGAAAACACTTACAGCACACACAACTGATGAGGAAGTGAAGGAATCCAGGAGAAATGATTCAACACTGCAACGTCCAGGAGCTGAGAGGGAAAATATCTGACATATCTGACACTAGTTGTATTTACATTACATTACAGTCATTTAGCAGACGCTTTTATCCAAAGCGACTTACAGGAAGTGTGTTCAACATAGGTATTCAAGAGAACTACTAGTCACCAGAAGTCATAAGTGCATCTCCTTTCTTAAACAAGCATCTTAAAGCATAAACCAGAGCAAAAGTATAGTGCAGAGGCAAATTACTACGAAAACAATAATTGCAACAGACTAATACGAATACAATAAGTGCTACAAACTACTACGAATAGGATAAAGTGCAGCGAACTGATACAAATACAGTAAGTGCAACAACTAATACGAGTGCAATAAGTGCTACGAGGAAGGCTCGGGTAGTACTTCTTGACCAGTAGTACTTATTTCCATTCATTTGTCAAGAGAATTGACAGTTTATTTGTATAAACCTATTTTATATTATAAACCAATATAAACCTAGTTTATATTGGAGCAAATAAACTAGGTTGTGTAGTTTGGTCAGAAGTTGGTAGATCTACAAGAGAACTAATGGAGCGAGGTCTTCATGTAAGTCTTAATTGTTCCTTCTCCTCAGCTACTATAGGCCGTGTTAAACTTTGCCTGGAGACAAAGATGATAAGAATTAATAACTGGGAAGACGCTGAAAGCTGAAACAGCCGATCACTCATGTGAGTTAAAGGTTTCGCTAAGGCTTTTACACATCCAATTTAGCACATCAACTATTTTTCCACCACTGCAAAACCAACTCAAGTGAGTGTAAAAGTATTTTTTGAACAATCAAAGGTCGTGTATCAAATTTTCAGTTTCCATTCATCTTCCTAATGTAATACTTCAAAATGTGCATATAAAAATGTTTTGAGAGCAGAGGTCGCGTAGCTGTGAAGGAATAATCTTTATTATGGGGCGTTTTTGCTGAGTAAGGTTAGTCCTGTGGATGAAGATCAACAGGAAGGCCTAGATGCCTGGATCACACTTGTCTTACAAGAAGGGCCTTGTCAGAATATGAAGAGAATAGGGATTTAAATACGTTGAGTTTCATGCAAATGACCTTAACCAGAGACACAGAAAGAAAGAGAACCCAGACAGGTTATGTCTTACATAGGTCAATATCATCAAAAAATATCTTTCAAGGAATCTATGCCTCTGTCACTCAAGGCAGGAAATCAGAAGGGGGACATTTCCATTTAGAAGTGAGTTGTTGTTAAAGATTAGGGCTATTCAAATTCCAATTCTGGGGCTGTGTTAATCATCTTTCCTGGTGCGTCGTAAACCATATCTTGCAACCTTTGAGGAGAGGAGAGACCGATGCATCAGGGTTGAACCATGCAATATTGTTGGGTCACAAGCTTTGGAATTGCAGTTGTTCTTTACACATCTTTTCCTGATATTGGTTTTGTATTTTGTTTGTATTTTTAACATTGCTGCTTTATGTTTTTTTCATTTTTGAACCTTTTGTCTTCCTTTTGTTGTTTTGTGTTTTTTAAAATCTTGTCCATCACTGAAGGCTTTTTTGCAATCTAATGTACACCGCGACATGGTGCTCAGAGCCCACCAGCAGATATCAGAACTCTAAACCGCCCCTTTCCCCCTCATTGTTCTTTCTCTCTTCTCCGTTAAGTTATTATTGGATGTAGCTTGTGCGGACAAGATTTCAGACTTAGAGCAGCAGTCAGCTCCTCTCTTCCTACGCGGCAGAAGACTGTATTTACCCAGCAGCTAATGGCCCAGAGGTCAAAGGTCACACACTCGCCTCGGCCTTTCCCTTTCGATCTCATCTCTCGGCCGTTCCGAGTAATGCTTAGACGATCCCACTGGCATTAACTACACACTCAAATATGCCTTTCTCTCCACACACACACACACACACATAAATACGGAATCGTATGCATGCAGACAGTCCCACACAGCGAGACAAATGGCGGACACACATTCTATTGTAAGCCCGTCCTCCTCACGCCACACGCACACACTGAATGCGTCCTCTTCACGTATGCATGATAGGGAGATAAAGCTGAAAGGTCATTTCCATTAGACGATCACCTTTTAATGTCACAGTGCCTGGAAAGAGCAACTGCGACCTCCCCGTCTCTGCATCACATCGTAGTGTAATCACACCGCGGCAGTCCGTCCCACCGGCCCGGCAGCAGCTCCTCGTTTGGCATCGTGATGGACTGACATACCAGACTGATGATGCAGTATATTTTGGGCAAAAAGAAAAATCCTCAAAGGTCGATCGACACAATGTTTAATGCAGTTCGCGTTCGTCTATTTATCAAATATTTGCTCTGCGGCCATTTTACCTGTCAAGATTATTCAAGTATATTGAATAATAGAGTAATTATATACACACTGTATTTAGGGATACACAAACTCTTTTCTCTTTTTCCCCAAACATAAAATCCTTGGAATCATGTAACGAGGAACTGAGTGAGGGGCCTTCCATGACTTAATGCGTTTAACTGATAGCGGAAACACATCATTTAACGCTGACATTGACATTGAAATCGTGCGTCGGTCACATCATTGCCCGTACTGTTTAATAAAGTCTATATCAGGGCTGATAATCTGGCGTATCTCCACATTTATTTCCACTGTAAAACCTCAGATCTCTCTATCTGGAATGAATCGTCTCTCCTTCACAGTCATATGTTCACTATGTTGCCACTGAAGTTAATTCAAGTTTCATAGTAAAATAAATAATTGGAGCTTTATGTCTCTGCAGACTGTTTTTACTGTGAAGTCTTACATCATTTCCAGTACTGTAGGACAACAACTTATTTTATTTAGTCCAGAATTTCCTTGCTAATATTATTCTAAATGTATTCATATAGCCTCACAACAATACCATTGATTTAAAATGGCTATTCATGTTATTGTAAAACACTTCAATATCAATATGAACATCTGAATTAGTTGAGTCCTCCCGTTGCAGTCATCGATGGCCTTTGTTGTTGCTCGACATTTTTGATATGGAACCAATTCTTCTTTATTTCAGTGACAGTGCGACTCTCGGGTGAGAAGGCGCTTTGTGAAATTATCAACTTTTATTTATTGATCTCCAAAAGCAGGACTTCAATTTAGGACATATGGAGCAAAAAGTCGCTCGGACAAAAAGCAGGGAAAGTTAATAAGAATCCCAAAATGTTCTTTCATGAGGCCCGATGTATGAACACGAGGAACACTGGCTCCTTCTATCCACCGCCGTGGTCCGTGTACTGCTGTCAGTGCTGCCCACCATCACTATGTAGATGAATCCTTTTTTGTTTTTTTTTAAATACCATTTCCTGGCAGCCTGTCGGTTGTTGTGGATGATTGGCTAGCCCCCCTGACTGGCCCTGATTGGCTGATGTCGGACTGAATTTTTCTGAGGCTAATCCCTCTAAAACACACGGACCAATACACATATTCAGACACGCCCATACACACACACACACACACACACAGACACAGACAGACACAATTGCATCACACACACATAGACAAAAACACACACACACAAACACAGGTGTTTTCTCTGTATGCCCGCCACATTGTCTGAATGTTAATTACATGCAGAAGGCATCTGGGCCCGTCCATTGCTAATCCTCTTTTAATTATATGTGTCCTCACA